>NC_134275.1:4579194-4880063 GCF_031893055.1 Leptodactylus fuscus
AATGTTTATTGAAGATTGGAATGAGTGGTTTATGATCACTGACCACTGTGAACAGACGACCAAAGAGGTAAAGATGAAAATGAAGGCATCCCCATACAACTGCGAGAGCTTCCCTCTCAGTTTGAGAATAGCGCTGTTCCGTTTCTGTTAAAGCCTTGCTCGCATAGGAGACTGTAGAGATACTGGCAGTTTTAGACACCTGAGTTAAAATTGCACCAAGGCCTACAGGACTGGCATCCACAATGAGCTCAGTAGACTTTAGTGGGTCAAAATAGGCCATGACTGTGTCACTAGAAAGACTGGACTTTAGTGTATCAAATGCTGATTGATGTTCAACTGTCCATGACCAAGGAGTATCCTTTTTAGTGAGTTGTCGTAGGGGTTCAGAAACAGTAGCCAGATCAGGTATGAATCGTCCACAGTATGTGACCAGACCAAGAAAACTTCGAACATCTGAGACATTTTGTGGCTGGCTAGCAGAGGTTATGGCTGCTACTTTCTCAGGGTCTGCAGAAACACCATTTTCAGAAAAAATGTAGCCAAAAAAATTCAATGACGTCTTGTTGAACTCGCATTTTGATGGATTAACAGTTAAATTGCAGGTTTGCAGTCTCTGAAAAACTTGTTCTAGGTGATTGTCATGTTCCTCTTGGGTTGTGCCAAAGATAAGGATGTCATCACTAACATTGAGGACTCCAGGTATTCCTGAAAGAACCTGCCTGATAACATTCTGAAAGATTTCTGCAGCCGATGAAATGCCAAAATTCAACCTCTTGAACCTTCTTAGACCGACATGAGTGCTAAAAGTTGTGATATATCTGGAGTCTGGATGCAATTCAAGCTGATGATAACCAGATTTTAGATCAATTTTTGAGAATACTTTTGCACCATTTAGATCTGTGAGAATATCATCAATGGTAGGCGTAATGTGCCTTTCTCTTTGAATGGCTCGATTGGCATGTCGCATATCCACACATAATCTGATTTTACCAGGCTGCTTAAGTTTAGGCGCAACAACAATTGGTGAGACCCAGGGAGTTGGGCCCTCCACACGTTCAATAACATCATCTGTCTCCAGGTCTTGTAGCTCTTTCTCCACTAGCTTGCGGACATGGAATGGGATGCGCCTGTGAGGTTGAACTGACGGCTGGAATGACTGGTCAATGTGTAATTTCACTTGAAAGTCTTTCAGCTTTCCTATGCCTTGAAAGAGTTGAGGATATTTCTGCATAATAGTTTGGACAGAAGAGTGTGTTACGCTGTTTGCCAGTTTCACTAGGCCCAGAGATACCGCACTATTGCAGCTGAGAAGAGTGTCTGCAGAACACTCCACTACATAGAAAGTGTCCGTGATGGATTTCCCTTCAGCCGTTAGTAATGCCTGAAATTTGCCACATAGGGGTAATGCAGTAGCTGAACCATAAGGATATATCTTCAGGTTAGTACATTGCAAAGCAGGTTTGTTCTTTAGCTGGCTATAAGTGGCATGACTAATAACATTGACAGACGCCCCTGTGTCTACCAGTGTCTCCACCGGATTGCCATGTATTAATATGACTTGTTTGGGATTAGACATTGCATGCACATTGTGAGACCCCTCAGTCACTGAGAATAAGTAGGTGCTGCTGGGCTCATCAGCAGGGGACACTGACTGCACTGCCTGAACTTTCTGTGGCAAGGCTTGTTTAGTAGAGAGAGAAGATTGTGATTTTGATCTGCAGACTTTTGCAAAGTGATTTTGTTTCCCACAGTTATGACAAGTTACTCCCTTTGCTGGGCATGGTTTCTGATGAGGATAAGGACCTCCACAGTTGTAGCAGGTTGCAGCCTGTGTGTGAGGCACATGTGGCTTCTGAGTGAGCTTTGCTACAGAAGATGGCTGCTCTGGTATACAGTCTGTGTTCTCTATAAGTTTAGCTTGATTCTCTGCTGCATCATGAATACGTGCAATGTCCAGTAGCTTTGCTAAAGTCATGGTGGGATCTCTGAGTGCTTGTCTCCTTAACTTAGAGGACACACAACCTTGTATGATTTGCATCAGAATTTCCTTGTCTATATCTGCAAATTCACAGTAAGCTGCAAGTTGTCTTAAGCGGACATGATATTCATCAATGGTTTCTGTTGCTGACTGTTTTGACTGTCTAAACTTGAAAACTTCAAAAGCTGCATTTATGTATGGAGAGAAATGCTTAGTTAGTGCTGCTTTGCTTAGCTCATAGTCACTGTCCTCCCCTGTATTGGGCAGAGTTGTGCAGATATCATAGACTTGCTCCCCTGCATAGTGTAATAACATGGCTTTCTTTCTTGTATTGTCAGTAATGTTCATTGCTTGCAGGAATATCTCAAAGCGTTTCAGCCATTTATTCCAGCATGCTGCTAAGTTTGCTTGGGGCTGGTGCACATCAAATACAGCAAAGGAGGGTAAGCAGGCCATGGCGGGTGCTAGGATTGCAGTCTTGTAAATAGTTTTCTGTAGCAGTGAAATACCTTTAGCTGATTATTTTTAATCCTCGTCGCCAATTGTAGTGTTGTAGTGAGGATGCAGGTCTTCTGGAATAAGTCCACTATGAGATGGTTACTCTTGTAGATCAGAACACTTTATTCCATGCTCCATCATGGCTCCCTGTCTAACAACTCCTCCTCCTAAGCTCAGCTCCTCCTCCATTACTACCTCACTGTTGCTAGGCAGACAAAGCAGAATAAGTAAGCAGAACAGAACACACAGAACATACTTATAACAACATCACAAAGTCCACTATGGACATTTACATTAAAACCTACAGGACACGGTTTCTGAAAACCAGCGTAGCCATAGTGTCCTTGCCTGAAAGCGAGAAGATCTAGATGTACAGAATGTGATTTATGATTTATTTGACAGTCATATCTTACAGGGAGAATTAAACTGAAGCCGCAGGTCTAGCCTCTATAACCCGCGCCAATGGCAACCAGTCATTCATGGTCCCTGAAGTGGAAACTGAGTATCACATATCGGCGATTTGAGTAAATGTGATCCATCGGCTGACTGGTCGGCCATAATGTACAAAGCCTGTCTAAAGGAAATGATAATGGCACAGCCTTCATTTATTATGTTGTATATCTACCCCAATATGTGCAGAGATTGGGATCCTTTACATCGACCTCTCATCAAATCTCCACCCCCCCGACATACACACCAGGGTTACATATTTAGCTGTATGTAGGACTGACTCAGTCCTTTGGAATTTCCATTGCTATCACTTATTCTTTTCCAGTTGATCGGTTTGGACAGTGATGGAGATTGACTGGACTTGGCTTACTGTCAACCCTGTCATTAAGTAATGGCCCCCAGTGCTTTTGGCTTACACATTGGCGAAACGTGGACAACACGGAATCAGACAGCATTAATTGTATGTCATAGGGGACCAGGGATTCAGGGCTTGTTGGATGAAGGAAACACAGTAAGCAAAACTGTCTGATAATGTAACTCCATACGAGACTCCATGTTCATGGCCATTCTCAATCAATAATTTCATGAATTTTTAACCTAATTCCAGAAAAACAACCTTATACCCCTCTCGTAACTTTCCACCTGTGTTCAGGCTATTCCGTCTCCAGCTGGGCAGGAAATAATTGGATTTTTTTTCCTTGACCATATTACAAGGCCGAATGGGTCATACTACACCCGTTATAATTGTAACTGGAAGAAGCTCTAATACACTGATCAGAAATCCAATCATATGTGAAGTCCCTGACATATATATTGTGTGTCATGAGTCAACACTTGTTACAGGTCGCTAAAAGTATGGCAGGAACCATTTCTTCTTATGAGATCCTTGAAGGATTTTTATATTGCTGTGGTAATAACAAGCAGCTGAGGCCATCGGAGAGTAGGACATGGTGTAGGACGGCTGTGCTTGGGTTAGATACTGCTGTGCTTGGGTTAGATATGGTTGTGTTTGGGTTAAATGCTGCTGCGTTTGGGTTAGATACAGCTGTGCTTGGGTTAGATACAGCTGTGCTTGGGTTAGATACTGCTGTGCTTGGGTTAGATATGGTTGTGTTTGGGTTAGATACAGCTGTGCTTGGATTAGATACGGCTGTGCTTGGGTTAGATACGGCTGTGCTTGGGTTAGATACGGCTGTGCTTGGGTTAGATGCTGCTGTGTTTGGGTTAGATACGGCTGTGTTTGGATTAGATACTGCTGTGCTTGGGTTAGATACAGCTGTGCTTGGGTTAGATACTGCTGTGCTTGGATTAGATACTGCTGTGCTTGGATTAGATACTGCTGTGCTTGGGTTAGATACTGCTGTGCTTGGGTTAGATACTGCTGTGCTTGGGTTAGATACGGCTGCCTTTGGATTAGATACTGCTGTGCTTGGGTTAGATCCTTGTACGTTGTATTTTCCTCTAACTGCAGGTAGCTTCTTCTGGGCTGCCATTCCCACACTGCAGACTCCATCTGTAGAGTTATATAATTAGTAAATATACAGAACTGGGTCATCGTTTCCTTCCGCAGGCGAGAGAATTACAATGTTTTCAGGTGCTGTTGACTTATCATAATACATTACACTGAGCAAACTCCTCTGAAGCCTGAGACGTCTTTATTAGAAAGCGTCCTGTAATGAGGCTGTATGGAGTGAGTAATGCAAACAATGAGTAGAATGAAATCACAGAAGGAGGACTGAGTGGGTGGAAAGCCATGTAAACACAGCCCAAGTCCTGTCTCCCCTCCCCAAGATCCCTCCCAGCCGGCAAGGAACATTAGCATTTAGTAATATTTGGACACATGTTGTCTTATCATACAGGTTACATCATTACTCTTCCTAGTGGTTAAGCTTTACAGACTACAGATGGCAAACTAGGGCAGACACAGTTGGCTCCCATCGTATTCCGTTATTACCTGTCTCTAGAGCTGATGATAAACACTTAAGATCACGGCAGAAAATAGAGACTGCTAATGCGGAAGATGATTCCCAGTCTTGCACCTGGCGGTGATATTCTATATGGATCATTAATGATAAATAGAGAGTGCATTAGGGGTTGCGGATTGATCCTCCAGCCAGCAGGGGGTGCTCACCTAGAGAAGCAGGGTTACAGGAGCGATCAATGGGTGACTGCTCCCTTCTTTCTGCCTTGTTCAAGTGATTTATTAATAATAGCCCAAAGCCTGCAAGAAATAGTGCTGCAATAAATGTTATTATCAGAATCGCTCAACTATATGAAATCTTGTAGCACCAGAGAATTTTTAACCCCGTGTATTGATGTAAGTGATACCTGGGTGGTCTCTAACACAGAAGTGTCCCCTACAAAGAGGTGTTTCCATCTTATTGCTCATTCACAAGATATCATGTTTGCAGGAGATCAGGGGCTACAGCCATCAGTATTTGCTTTTTGCATTAAATAGACACTTTAATCCTCCTACTAATATTATAAATGTAACAGTTTGGATGTTTGTTACTCAATCATGCAAAAACGGCTGAATTGATTTGGATTAAATCTGCATATAGATAGTTTGTAACCTCGATTAACACATTGGCTACTTTTATCCCGGTAAATGACATGGCTTCACGACTGTTATGAATTTATGTTCACATACTATATTAAACTGCTCTTACTGCCACTACCAGCTAAGTGGAGGTTGCTGATAAAGCCTAGTCTGTTATCTCTCTATGTAAACACATATATAACACTGAGTCCATTGTGTTCAAGCATTTGCAAATTATCTGGTCTGCTGTAGGCAGCCTCTTTAATCCAAATTGGATGTTTGCCAATTTTAAACATGCTGGGAAAAGAAAATCTAATTTGTCACAAAATTCTAAAACCACAACAGTTATGAAGGTAGCCAGAAGTCACAGACTTCTCCTCAAGCGGAGCTCAGAAGCATTGAGCAAGCTAGGCATCAAGTGGCTCTTAGAGCAGCCAAAACGCCGAGTAGGCGGATCATCGATGTCAATAACACACTCATTATATGGAATCCCAGCAAGCTGCTGAAATGATGGAACAATCACAGGCACGGTGCGAGGAACAAGTTCAGTGGCAGGCCAGCTACAGAGCTGCCGAAACGCCGGATCATGCGGATCATTGACGCCAACAACACGCTCATTATATGGTGTCCCAGTGAGCTGCTGAGATGCTGGAACAATCATGGGCACGGTGCGAGGAACGAGTTCAGCAGCAGGATAGCTTGAGAACTGCTGAAACACCGGAGCAGGCAAAACATCAATGGCAGCAATTTGCTGAATATAGGCGGATCATCGACACCGAAAACACGCAGATGAAGTCTAGTTCTGCATAAATAAATAGTAAAGGCAATTATAAGAAACATTGTAACATTTCAGAGAACTGCCTCATTCTGCTCATATAAAATGACTTGCACTCTGAGAATCTCTGGTATATCCATCTTAAGAATGACTGCAAGTTATATGACCATGATTACACATGTCTATAGAAGTTTATGGATAGAAGAGGGGAAGGAATGATCAGAAAGTCTAAGAAATAAGAGAAGAAACACAGGCTTAGTCTGATGCTGGAGCTAAATGAAGCTTTCTGTCACAACCAAAGCACTTACTGACATCAGTACATGTCTGTACTTCTGTTTGTATATCCTGCAGGTTTCTGATTGAGAAATGGGCTGCTATAGAGCAGAGTCTCCTCCAACTATACAACGTAGAAGTATCTAACCCAAGCCTGTTGTCTGCAGTAACACAACATTGTCCTTTACTATTAGATTGTCCGGGATGCTTTACCTCTTCTCCGTCTTGTAAGACGTTTTAAATTGGGACATAAATTGGAGAAATAAGGATCCGGAATCTGACTGATTTATGAAAGAAATAATTTCCTCTGCTTTGCTCTAATAGAGTTTCCTCATTCAGAAATGTAATGAAATATTATGACAGTGACATGCCACGGGAAAAATTAATATTTTAATTTATTTTAAGTGCGTCATAAGAGTTGTGAATTAAATCGTAAGATTCGCATTTGTTAATTAACTCTTAAATTATTCTTCCAAGGTCAATGATCCTCTGCCGATATTTACAGCCACGCCATGTCGTGTACTATACGAGAACTAAAAGTGGATTCCCATGCCCTATGAACTGGCTGCAGACTCTCCGTATTCGCTCCTGAATTGCGCCTTGTTTTATTGGATTCTGTAACTCTTTCCTACGTTGCAGCACATTTACTATGACTGGGTTTCATTCATATACTGCTGTGCACCTAATGCACCTTTTCCAATATTAGCGCAGGTTACATATCGCAGCGGTTGGAGCCAAATTTATTTATTTGTAACTTTTTGAAAATCTTCTTGGTTTAAACATGCAATAAGAATCCCCCTCTCTGGCGCCAACCCCTAGAGAATTTGTGAACCAGCGTGTGGGTATGGGTGTCAGAATCCTACAGGTCACATACTGAAACTTGGGGATGGGTCATCGGTAAGAAAAATGGACTGGGGTTGGAAAAGCCATTTAAAAATGGGGTTCAGTCTTAGTCCCACTCCCTCACCAAAGGAACTGCATTGTTAGCAAGGACATAGAAGGGGTCATAGAAGGGAAGATGGTGGAGGGCCCAGGCTGACAATTGCTTGAGATGTAGAAAGAACAATAGTGACACTTACCAATTTCTTGGTAACATGTTGTTGGCTTAAAGGGGTTGTCCCATCACAAGGATCCTATCTATACTGCTAGTTTATGTGAATATAAGACTTTTCCTAAATACATTGCTTTATCAAAACTGCTTTGTTTGGCCGCTATCTTAATTTATTCACTTCATTGTTGACACTGTGTTTTTATGGCCACTGGGCTTATCTGCTCAGTTCCCAAGTGATATAGCTGCCTGCTCTCAGGGGGAGAGGGAGGGGCTGACAAGCAACGGAGCTCCTCAGATAGGGGAGGGGGGAGGTGAGAGTTCCGGGATTACTGTGCTGTCTATCTTCAGCTTTTCCACTTATCAGCCGGTTTAATTGGATTTGGCTGATAAGGGCTGAGATAAGGAGTCCGTTACCTCTGTATGTAATACAAGCTGACTCAAATCCAGCTCTGCTACATCAGTTTCCACATCAGCTTCATACTGTGGTAATGCATTTACTACCAATCCCTCATTACTCACTGCAAACATAGCAGATAGTAGAGCAAGTGAAACCCCGCCCACCAATGTGCCAAGAAATCCAGGAAGTGAAGAGAGCACAGAGCCCTGCAGGCTGCAGAACAAGAGATATGGGAATACCCCTTTAATGTCCCAAATTTAGGTGACAGGGTTCCCTTTACGAGGTGTTCACTATGAGAAGCGTCAATGGGGACACATTTCCAAACTATTCCAATCTAATGGTCCAGACAGTGACTCACCATTGTTATAATTCTTATAATCAGTCATACATAGTTACCTAGTAGATGAGGTTGGATGACGACCCCGGTCCATCAAGTCCAACCTATAACTCTACAAAGACAGAAAACCCCCATGACCCATATCAGGGTAAAATCCAAATCTGGCAATCAGTATACAACCCCGGATCAACTAAATCTAAAATGTAACCTGTAATATCTTTCCATTCTATAAAGCCATGCAGATCCTTCTTGACCTTGCACAATGAATCGCCCATCGCCACCTCCTGTCCTATTCTCCATGCGTGTATGGACGTTGTCACCGCTGATGATGGACATACAGTAAATACACCTTTGATATTGCTAAAAAGACTATAAAATACCTTTAAGTTATTGCGAGCTGTAACGTCATGGCTGGCTGTATATTTTATAGGCACAGAAACGCGATGTACCAGCAAGGTTACATAACTGGAGAATTCCCGGAAGGAAAATAAAAACTAATTAGATTCTTCAGCTAATGTCTGCGCTGCTGTACAATTCATCTCGGCTGCATTCAGTGTAGATAGACGTGCGTGTCGCATTGAAGACTATGCTGAAATCACTACAGAGCTCGGCGGTCTTACAACTCTGATGCCATTTATATTAATACTCAGGCACTACTTAAAGGGGGCATGATGGAGAGCCTTTAATACATAACTGAATTATTTATAAAGTAACAATTCTGGAACATCTTTGCTTAAAGAAAGACTTGGTGTTGTCTTGTTCCTCTGTTAGGTCTCCTTGAAGTTTGGGGGCGATGTGTCCCTACAAAGTCTGACCCTGACCAATCAGCGCCAGGGTGCAGAGTGTGTGGGGACACACCCCTTTGACAAGGAGAAAGGTAACAGGCAGTTGTAGATTTAAGCAAAATAACAGCACATTGCAGAAATGCAAAAATGATACCCCAGAATTGTTATTTGGAGGAAAATGCATGTATTTGCAAAAAGACAAAAAAAAAAACCATTGTATTGTGAGAAGGTGATGGGCAGATTGCTGGAGTCCTGGTATATCTCCCCCAGATTTCTGACTCATTTGTGGTCCAGGCCTCAGCCCCAGGTGTGGATTCTGAGCTTGTTACTGGGCCATAAAAAGCTGCAAAGCCTGCACGTCAGGGCAGATCCTGGAAGCGAGAGGAGGCGCCTGGGTCTGTTCCGAAATACTGAGAATCTGGTGAGACCATACTGTGCTATTTTGTTTGGTCGTGTGGTTGGTCGTAAACCACACGTATAGTTAGCATTATACTGTTTAGTTAGTGCTCGGACAAGCAGGGTTTTGTTTGAAGTTTTTGCCTGAAGTTAAGGCCGTGTTTTATTTTGCTTATGAAGGTTTTAACAATAAACCTGTTTACACCAGACATTGCGTCCCTGTCTCTGACTAGTTGGGCCCGCCCCATTGCTGCTACCGAGCTACCTCCCTCACAGTACATTCTTACAAACTGCAGATAAAAAGATACATTTCTATGTATTTCTATGTAGTTGTATCTCATGTATCTCAATATCTATACTCATATTAGCTCTAGGATATCTACAATAAGATCCCACCAGTTTAGCAATAAAATATACATTTAGGATGCTTTGATGTATTTTACTTAACAAAGCCTTGACATTGAGAAAAGAAGCCAATGGACATCACTAATCTAATGCCATAACTCAGACGATTTTTATTGGGCTTTGGTTGTGACAACATCTATCCATCTTCATCTTGGGATGAGTGGCGAGGACCAATGTCCACCATGCTTCACTATAAATTCATTATATCGAGAACGTTGCGATAATTAGTTTTTCTCCCATCTTTCTTTATGAGTCTCGGAGTGTAAGTCTTGTCTACAGCTTCATTCCTTCTTTGCCATTTTACTTAACCTTTAAGAAGATACTGCAGAGTAATCTCTCGGTCTAACCCTTGCCACCCAGCATTTCTCTAACTTTAACACGGCTTCCTTTTAATTTAGATCCCACTTCAGATTGTCTTCCCTTTCTATTGTCACTGACTATGTCATGTTCTCTACAGTACGTCTTAAGATTTGCTGAAGAATACACCTATCATCTTATTACATTGCTGTGACTGTAACAAGCGGACAGCTACGTACTGTAACATTGGAGTTCTTTATGTGATAAGTTTCAGGACTTGCTTTATGGTTATATTAGCATTCATTTTTTTCGCAATTTTAAAATAAAATCTGAATTCTTTATCTGGTTTCAGAACAGTAAATATATTAATGGGTTTATTGATGGATCTGCTGCCTGGGAAGGAGCATCGATTGGAAGCAAAGGTGATATTTGGTTTATCTTTCTGAGCAAATCTGAGTAATCTTTCTGCTTGAAAACTAATCATTTAAAGACCCGGCTGTCGCCTCTGCTGAAATGTCTGAGCTCGGACATACTTGTATTCATCATGAAATAGCAATTGTAGATACAGCAATAGAAAAGGTGGACAACAGAAAGAGACAGTGAGGAATTAACTGACATCTGGGGGTTACTAGTAGGGGGCGCTATCCCAGCACAGTCTGACATCTGGGTGTTATCAGTAGGGGGCGCTATCCCAGCACAGTCTGACATCTGGGTGTTATCAGTAGGGGGCGCTATCCCAGCACAGTCTGACATCTGGAGGTTACTAGTAGGGGGCGCTATCCCAGCACAGTCTGACATCTGGGTGTTATCAGTAGGGGGCGCTATCCCAGCACAGTCTGACATCTGGAGGTTACTAGTAGGGGGCGCTATCCCAGCACAGCCTAACATCTGGAGCTGCCAATGGTGGTTGTCATTCTACATCTTTGGGCGAAGGAATACTGTATAATGATCCCCTATTATCACATACTGTATAATGATCCCCTATTATCACATACTGTATAAGGATCCCCTATTATCACATACTGTATAATGATCCCCTATTATCACATACTGTATAATGATCCCCTATTATCACATACTGTATAATGATCCCCTATTATCACATACTGTATAAGGATCCCCTATTATCACATACTGTATAATGATCCCCTATTATCACATACTGTATAATGATCCCCTATTATCACATACTGTATAATGATCCCCTATTATCACATACTGTATAATGATCCCCTATTATCACATACTGTATAAGGATCCCCTATTATCACATACTGTATAATGATCCCCTATTATCACATACTGTATAAGGATCCCCTATTATCACATACTGTATAATGATCCCCTATTATCACATACTGTATAAGGATCCCCTATTATCACATACTGTATAATGATCCCCTATTATCACATACTGTATAATGATCCCCTATTATCACATACTGTATAATGATCCCCTATTATCACATACTGTATAAGGATCCCCTATTATCACATACTGTATAATGATCCCCTATTATCACATACTGTATAAGGATCCCCTATTATCACATACTGTATAATGATCCCCTATTATCACATACTGTATAAGGATCCCCTATTATCACATACTGTATAAGGATCCCCTATTATCACATACTGTATAATGATCCCCTATTATCACATACTGTATAATGATCCCCTATTATCACATACTGTATAATGATCCCCTATTATCACATACTGTATAAGGATCCCCTATTATCACATACTGTATAAGGATCCCCTATTATCACATACTGTATAATGATCCCCTATTATCACATACTGTATAATGATCCCCTATTATCACATACTGTATAATGATCCCCTATTATCACATACTGTATAATGAGCCCCTATTATCACATACTGTATAATGATCCCCTATTATCACATACTGTATAATGATCCCCTATTATCACATACTGTATAATGATCCCCTATTATCACATACTGTATAATGATCCCCTATTATCACATACTGTATAAGGATCCCCTATTATCACATACTGTATAATGATCCCCTATTATCACATACTGTATAATGATCCCCTATTATCACATACTGTATAATGATCCCCTATTATCACATACTGTATAAGGATCCCCTATTATCACATACTGTATAATGATCCCCAATTATCACATACTGTATAATGATCCCCTATTATCACATACTGTATAATTATCCCCTATTATCACATACTGTATAATGATCCCCTATTATCACATACTGTATAAGGATCCCCTATTATCACATACTGTATAAGGATCCCCTATTATCACATACTGTATAATGATCCCCTATTATCACATACTGTATAATGATCCCCTATTATCACATACTGTATAATGATCCCCTATTATCACATACTGTATAAGGATCCCCTATTATCACATACTGTATAAGGATCCCCTATTATCACACACCGGGAGCGTCACCTTTACAATATGATAATCCTATAATGTTATGTGCTATGATTATTACCATGTGCTGCCATATTACACAGGTTGCTGCTGGCGGTAACATGTTACAGTGACATCCGTACACCTCCATTGCTCACCTCTATTATCATAGGGAATGAAGGGGTTACCTAATAACTGGTGAGAAAATGAGTGTGCATTTTATTAAATCTGCGATTTTCCGTCGCCTGTATTAATCTTTCATGCGTGCCATGCATATATGTATAACAATTATGTCCCTTCTGTCTGCTAAATAAATCATTAGCCGCTGGTGATGTTGTGAAATTCATAGCAGGTCTTTATTGGGCACATCGCTGCTCCTGATGTCTGCCTAGGTGGAAGAGCTACCTGATCGTACACCGGGGAATATAGCAGCCGTATACTGAGAATGGATATAGTATACTATAGGGACAGCAGCCGTATACTGAGAATGGACATAGTATACGATAAGGACAGGCGTGAATCACTTTGACTAATGGGGAATTGCAATATGAGCAATTGTCTAATAAAACATGCATGCATGGATCCTGGATGCCGGCACAATTTTTTTTTTTTTTACTTTTTTTAACTTGCATTCGCGCCCATCCTAGGGAGCTTGAACTTTAATATTTTGACTGCAATCTATAGGCCTTTTGCTACTTAGTTATTGAGGCTTGTCATAGACACACCTCAATAGCTATATTCCTAAGACTTGCCACTAAACCTAACATAGTATAACCCTTGGTTTCTTGGAGATTGATCATAAGTAATGGACACAATGGTCTTGGTGACCATAAGTAATGGACACAATGGCCTTGGTGACCATAAGTAATGGACACAATGGCCTTGGTGACCATAAGTAATGGACACAATGGTCTTGGTGACCATAAGTAATGGACACAATGGTCTTGGTGACCATAAGTAATGGACACAATGGCCTTGGTGACCATAAGTAATGGACACAATGGTCTTGGTGACCATAAGTAGTGGACACAATGGTTTTGGTGACCATAAGTAATGGACACAATGGTCTTGGTGACCATATGTAATTGACACAATGGTCTTGGTGACCATAAGTAATGGACACAATGGTCTTGGTGACCATAAGTAGTGGACACAATGGTTTTGGTGACCATAAGTAATGGACACAATGGTCTGGAGCAGATGCTACTGACTTCAGGGGAAGCGTCTCCTACACATATTTTACTATGACCAGATAAGCTGTAAAATTTGCTCCTCTTATCTACGTATACATGATAGATGTGTGCCGATAATTGAAGCGTCTGCTGCAAATACATTTGGCTTAGTGGTCAGCACTGCAGGATTTTAGACTATTTTCTACATACAGATAATAGAAAAAATTCAAATAAAATTCACCAAAAATTCTTTAAAAATATTTATATCATAACAAAATTGTTATTTCCTGGTGAATAGATGCTATATTATTGTGGCCTAGGAACCATCTGGCGATCCCACAGATCCAAACAACGAGGACTCCTTACACCTATGTGGCCAGATCCTATGGGAGGAACCTTCTACGGACTATTACAGACATTTATCCCTTCTTTATACTAGAACTTTGCAGACAGTGTAAACGCCGGAAACCTCTCACGCAACAATGGTTAAACTGAATGAATGCTTTTGATGGAGCCAGGATCTACACTGACAGCAAAGTGCAGGCGTAAGTAAATGCTGGATTACTGAAGCAGGAAAATACTGGGGAGGAAAGTGCCTGTCTGACACCATTGGGGCTATATGTAATGCTGGTGCGCCCAAGGCCCTGTGTGTGAGCAGTCGGGCCCCATAGGCACTTATGTCCCTCTTTGCAAATAATAATATTCAACTAGTAAAATGAATGCACCGTGTATCTATTCTTATTCTACCTACTATGACAATAGGATCTGCTGCGGGAGCCCAGCCTTGTTCTGAATGAGTCGATTCTGGGCTGTGATAGGAATCGTAACCCCTCCATACATTAAATGGGATTCTACAAGGGGTCCTAACTAAATAAGTGCCAGGAACCATCCGGTCACCAGGAACTAGCATATACTTATGGACTAGCTGCGGCAGCCCAGCCCGAGCATACAATACCGCCGCACTTCAGACCAACATGAAAGATACATTGTATTCCCACATGCAAAATTCTAACGGTATATAGGTCAGCGGCTTCTCCATTTCAGACCTTCCCGGTCCTTTACCATAGCCATTATGTCTGAACCTTACTAACGTCACAAAATATCCACAGCAAAGTTTTACAAGAACATTATGCCAAGGCCGTAATCAAAAGAAAATCTAAAAGACGTCATAAAAGTTTGTGACTACAGTCTGGCAGGTTTTATATTTCTAAGCATGACGGACCCCATCCAATAAAGGAAAGCTGCATACAAGTGGGAAAAAACTTCTACAAAAATAGAATAGCTCAGACTTTCAGATAGTGGTCCCTGCGGTGTTCGGCAATCCCTGCACATCAATCACCCACCACGACCATCAGAGTAATGGGGTAAGTCAGTTTTGGCAAGACATTGCACCTGCCGTGACTACTATAGGGACTGGTAGTATAATGTGGCGTCTATTAGGATACGCAGCTGTCTAGATGGCTTGAGCTGTCCAGAGATACAGCTATTGGAGATGACCTCCTTCCCTGGTAAGGGGGATATATGTGTATGTGATGGTAATATAAGGTGAATATGGGATGAATCTGTCTAATATGAGTTATAGCATTCCTAGAAAGAACTTTAGAACTTGTTTTCTGCAAAAAGTAAGTGCTATAGGTTAATAAAGCATATTGCAAAAATGTTCAACAACCCCCCCCGCTCCCCATTTAAGGATATACACCCAATCTGACCCTTATCATTGTGCTATGACACCGCTGTGTGCATGATATATAAACAGCATGTCTGCCATATCATGGGCTAAACTTGCCTCTGAAGATGATGGTGATGGAGGAGGGGTGCCCTATTGCAAGTTTTTCTTTATTGGGCCCCATTTTAACTTAAGATCCTCACGGGTCTGTTATCAGGAATACACATTCTGGGAGGCCGACGATATATAGGGGACAGCAGAAGGGACTGTAGTCATCAGGTTATATTATACATATAAACAGGCCCTTACTCTTGTAGGAACAAGCGGAATGGTGAATGCAACTCTCAGGAATGATACAAATCCTGAGATAACTACAAAATAAATAAAGCAAAACATCAAGTAACTGAGCAGTGAGTAGATAATATCTAGATACATATTGGAAGATGGTGACGTGACCAGATGGTGGAAACACTTCGAGACCAGTTCTTAAAATGCAATGCAGCGAAAAAGTAAGCAATGGCTGTAAACATTGTACGTTGTCCTCACCTCTTTCTGATGATACTTTATTGCTACCTTCAGCTTTGCCAGGTCATGACACTTCTGAGGATCCAGCTCCTCACTCTGGTCATCCCTGTGGTTAAGTATAATTTCCAGTTCTCGAGAGCTCCTTGCTTGGTCAAGCAGATCCTTGGCAAACCTCTTACATTGCTGAGATAGTTCTTCATATTCTGCCTTGAACTCATTCTCCACCTTGCTGAGCTCTTTAAGCTCATATCCAAGGCGGAAAGCTGTCAGTATAGGGTCCTCGCTGGATAAGGCAATCAAAGATGGGCTGGCCAGAGCTTTGTAGATATTTAGTCTAGACCTGGAGTGTCTGAGGCTGTCCACTTCCGAGCTGGAGACACATTCCACACAGTTGCAACGTATCTGGTGTGGGCGAGGTATTGTCACCCGTCTTTGGACTAAAAGTTTTATAATTTCATAGTTATTAGTGTGAGCTGCCAACATAATGGGCGTGATGTCTGGTGTGAACTCCGAAAACTGGGTGTCCATCATTAATGTTGGTACCTAGAGAGGGAAATGAAGGAGAAACGATTGTGAATTTGATTTTAAACACATTCTACAATGTTGCAAAGGTGCAGAAGGTGAAACATTGTATACAGATACAAACAAACTAAAAGTATGGTAAATATTTGATTCTATATGCGCTTCTAATATGCAAGATACAAGAGCGCAGGGCAGTTCACGGAGTGGTGGATACATATAGAATAGTTTTTGCAGTGGTCACGCTACCTAGTAGGTCTATATGGACACCTAGTAATGATAGCATTATTCTATCCTGCACGCTTTTTACTATAGCTATATACTACAGATATGGCACAGTATACTTTAGCCAATGGCTATGTATTTTCATTGCGGTAATGGATTACAATGATCTCATTTCCCATTGCCAGTTATTTATGAGCAGCTTTGCAGGTCTTGCAGAAGAAAGCTGTGACACGGCATCTTCAGCTTCTTGGTTTCCAGCTAAAATATGTAATAACACAGCTAAACATCTGTTAGCAATATATTACCGGAGATGTGATGACCTGCGACTTAATCCATACCCTATTAACTGCATCTCCTGGCAAAAACAAATCAGCCTCCGACTCAGTACATCCGAAATACCAGAGAACTCATTACAGCAAGAGATGGAGCAAGAGAGCTCATCGTGGCCATATAGTGATGGGGACAGTCAGGATATTACAGCTATAGACGGAATCATTTCCACTGTTTCTTTTATGTATTTTTGTTTATTCCACGTGTGAATATATCCAAAGAGATGATGTCTCCAAATACGCCGTCAAATTCTGAATATGAACACTTACGTAACGGTATGGAATTCTATAGAACATATCTAATAGAAGAAGCGGTATTGGCATGTCTGAATAGGTATTTGGCATTGCCAAAGCAAGTGGAGTAGGTGGGGTGGATGTGGAGTGGTGGAATGGTGGATGATTTGGGGTACAACAGTCTTTGGGGTCTCGTCGTTCTAGACGTTTGGTGGCAGGTGGACAATGGACATGTTGTGGGTATGGGCAGGCATAGGGTGGGTGGTTGATTTGGGGTATAATAGTCCTCAATTGGTGGCAGGTGGACATGTATTGGTCTTTTGGTTGAATGTTATTTTAATCATATCACTGGCTCATTGGAAATCTTATGTAATAATATAACAAAACTTGGATGTTAGTTAATACTTTAGACACTGTATAGAATTCCCATCTGGTCGGCCCTCAGGGTCAGAATCCGTTTTAGGACACGTTGGCTCGTACCTTGTTCCCTTTGTATCCTTGTTAAGATCAATAGGAGAAACAAATTTCTAAAGTTTGCCGATACCCCTTCCCTTATCCACATCCTCTCCAATGCCCTGGTTGAACTTGATGGACAGTCCGTATCTTTATTTGACCGTGCTGACTATATAGACGAATAGAGTGACATTCATGTGAGTGAAAGGAAATGAAAGTTTCTTCTTGTTGCAATTACTTTGCGGAAACGCTGAAGACTGGTAAAGATTCTGTGGGAGACGTAGCTTGAATTCTTAAGCAGCTGTAGCCCATTCCTTATTTTTATCAGTGGCAGTGCAATCCCATTGTAGACAATCTATATGATGTCAATTGTCGTTACAGAGATTTATAGAACATCGAATGCCGAACCGTCACATTACATGATCAATTTATTCATAGATGATCAATGCAAGACACATTGGAACTGGAGACCTTATGTCTACGAAGAACAAGTCACTAGATCAGAATCGCCAAATTGTAAACCCAAAATATGGAAAAATAAAGCCTAAGGAAATACGTAAGTCTGTATATGTCAAAGTCAGAAATATCTTCTGAAAGCTGCAGATTACTAGCTGGGTGGTGAATACGAGTTTCTCCAGGGTTCTGTAAGGTACAAAGAGGGTACTGGAAAAATATGGAGTCACCTGGTGTCTAAAGGAACATTAGCAAAGGTAGAGGGCAGTACCTGACATGAATTACTATACAGAGGCCAGTGACGTAACTAGGAATGGAGGGGCCCTGTGGCAAACTTTTGACATTGGGCCCCCCACCCCGACCAACGCCAAAGACCCAACCAACGCCGAAGACTCCAAAGGCCCCTCTTTGGAAGGGCCTGTATCGCAACGCAAAATGAAACAGGCCCTGGCCATGTGACGTCATGGACATCACAAAAGTAGGCCTGAAGCCTTTCTGGAGCCAGAAGAGGACCCGTAACTTAATCCAGTAACGGCCTATTAAAAAAATAACAAAACACCGGGCCCCGTAATATCCTTGGGCCCTGTAGAAGCCACTGCAGCTGCTACCCCGATAGTTAGACCCCTGACAGAGGCGCTACTAGGCAGTCTAACAGTACATGGACCTCACAAAGGCCCGGTTGGTTCCCATCACTGTTCGAGTTTCCGCTTGGAGACCCCTGAACAGAAACCTATTCACATTAAAAAGCGGATCCCTAAGAAACCACCCAGAGCCCATAGACTATAATGAAGTCGGTGGGGTTTCCGCTCGGTGTCCTCATGAATCATTTAAGACTTTTCTCTCCGCATGTTTCATGACGGCAGCTTATAATCTGTCAAACTACAGACTGCAGGACATTAGCAGTAAACACAGCGATGGCGACCAATTTCACGAAGAACATTATATGAGGTTGCTGCTATTTTTGCAGTTTCCAAATCTATTCCTTCGCACGGGCTCCGGGGAACCTTCACTATAACACACCCGCTACCTGTTTACAAATGTGGACCTCCGACGTCGGCAATTACTGTACCGGGTCAGACACGTAGAGCTTTGGCATCGGCTAATTTCCACCGAACAACAATATTTTTTGGCAGCCATCTGTCATTCCTTCACAAAAATATTTTGTCTGTAGAATTTAAAATGACCTCTCCGAGTCACAGAAATTAGGAAAGATGGGATTGCCATGACAACCAGCCATCGTAGTAAACTAGCAATGAGAATACCGGGCAGTCGGCGGAAGGGAATAACAGACAGCAGAGAATGTTGATCAAAGCCCTCGCCGTCACCGCTTGGCTCCGCTTTGGGTTCTGGATAATTGTTTCTTAAAACTTGCTTTTTTTTTTTTAATAATGTTGGCCGCTGATAAAACTGACTTAATGAATCACGGAACGTTCCGTCATGTTCGATTATTGTGTCTCCCAAAATAACATGTTTTGTTTTGTGGGAAAATAGAAAAATATGAAGTAAACAGGAATTTGTGAAATCGGAACGTCGCTATAGGGGGATATAGTGATAGCAGTCGTATCTCGGCTCTGCGTCGCATAACCACGCGGTAGTATTACAGAGAGTAAGGGGAGGCCATGATACAGATTTACCAGCGAAAATCCCTTTCTCAAAGTGACATATTAAAACTGGGCAGCCATTAGATAATGAAGAACATGCAAATGGATACAAAGACAAAAATAGAGAAATAAATCGTCAATGTAACGCATAGGAGCGAGGGCCATACTCACAAGAGCTTGCAATCTATGAACGAAGGGGGAACAAAGAGCTGATGCAATGGTCCAGTCATCTAGGTAACATATAGACAGCTGGCCACCAGCCGCTATTGGTATATACACAGATACAAAGTACATCCGAGGAATAATGTAAAAGGGAGTAAAAGTCTAAGGTAGTGCATTCCAGAGAACAGGTGCAACTCCAGAGACGTCTTGGAGATGGGAGTAGGAGGTTCAGATAATTAAGGATGTTAGTCTCAGATTACTGGAAGAATGAAGAGCATAAGTAGAGGGATAGATAGAGATGTGGGGAAGTGCAGCACTATAAAGAACTTTGTGGATGAGAGTGAGAAATTTCTATTATATTCTCAACTAGAAATGCAACAAATGGACAGAAAGAATTACTTGGCTGCAGCATTCAGAATAGATTGTATGTCTATGCCCCGGTTCATATCTGTGTTTGGTATTCTATTAGGGGAGTCTGCTGGGACCCCCAAACAGAAGCCTATAGGATGGATTTGGTATAATTTTGAACAATTAATATTCACTATTTACATCATACAGATCTGTTTTACAGTGACCGTGCAATGTTATCATGACCTAAAATAATATTATGTCTACTATAAAACAGATATTGTGTGATCTAAATAATGAAGGGGCCCCCACACAGTACAATTTGCTCCACAGTGACCCCCACACAGTATAATCTGTTCCACAGTGGCCCCCACACAGTATAATCTGCTCCACAGTGACCCCCCACACAATATAATCTGTTCCACAGTGGCCCCCACAGAGTATAATCTGCTCCACAGTGCCCTCCACACAGTATAATCTGCTCCACAGTGGCCCCCACACAATATAATCTGTTCCACAGTGGCCACCACACAATATAATCTGTTCCACAGTGGTCACCACACAATATAATCTGCTCCACAGTGCCCCCCACACAGTATAATCTGCTGCACAGTGGCCTCCACACAATATAATATGTTCCACAGATGAGTGCCCACAGAGAGGACTCTGAGTGCCACCTCTGTCACCCATGCCATAGGTTCTCCATCATGGCTATAGGTGATATTAGTGAAGCAGTATTCTGATCTATTCTGAGCACTTTTGTAGGGAGCCCGGCCCCGTAGACTCCCTATTAGCCAGGTCATTCCCTTCTACAGTCTCTCGAAATGATTTCCTTAATCTGTAATATAACATGACCTGCCTTGGGAATTCCCACTTGGGTGGAATATATTTTAGCTGTGCCGTATATGTAACAATGAATCGCGTCTCCCCCGTGTTCATTATTACTGAATTATTGCTTGATAATATTTGCGGCGACTTCCTCTTTACTCCCTGTCATTTTGGAAAGGGAAGCTAGAATAAGAATAAATGAGGCGCCCTGGTGGCGAGCAGCACGTCTTCAGCTGATTGCGGCATCTTACGCTAGAGTCTTCTTATTGTTTCCAGGCAGGAAAAATGGTGTGTTGTTCCCTCCTTCTTGCCGTGCACTTGTGAACTTTGCATCAGCAGAGGGATTAATTTGGTTGCACTTGGTTGGCTTCACACAGAAAAGTACCTGGGATATCGACGTATTTATTCCGTCTTTCTTTTTTATTTAGTGTGATGCGGTAGAATACAATGTCATAACAGCTCAACCCTCAGCCGCTCCGAGCTCGGGGAAGAAAAACCGCACAGCAGATAGGAACCAAAGGAACCTCACAGAATAAAAGGCCTATTTATCCCCACTGCTTACTGCATAGGCAATTGCACATTCAGGATTCAGGCGAGGCTATTTTAGGTTTCTGTTATGGCTTTTTTTTTACTTCATATTAAGGCAAGAAAATCCAAAAATACACAATTATGATGGCTTTAAAATGATAACACTTAACATCTATCTCCTATCTATCTATCTATCTATCTATCTATCTATCTATCTATCTATCTATCTATCTATCTATCCATCCATCTATCCATCCATCCATCTATCCATCCATCCATCCATCCATCCATCCATCCATCTATCCATTCATTCATCCATCCATCCATCTATGTATCTATCTATCCATCCATATATCCATCTATCTATCTATCTATCTATCTATCTATCTATCTATCTATCTATCTATCTATCTATCTATCTATCCATCCATCCATCCATTTATCTATCTATCCATCCATATATCCATCCATCTATCCATTCATTCATCCATCCATCCATCTATTTATCTATCTATCCATCCATATATCCATCTATCTATCTATCTATCTATCTATTTATCTATCTCCTATCTATCTATCTCCTATCTATCTATCTATCTATCTATCTATCTATCTATCTCCTATCTATCTATCTATCTATCTATCTATCTATCTCCTATCTATCTATCTCCTATCTATCCATCTATCTATCCATCCATCCATCCATCTAGCAGCCATCCATCTATCCATCCATCCATCTATTTATCTATCTATCCATCCATATATCCATCCATCCATCTATCCATCCATCCATCTATTTATCTATCTATCTATCCATCCATATATCCATCCATCCATCCATCCATCTATCTATCTATCTATCTATCTATCTATCTATCTATCTATCTATCTATCTATCTATCTATCTATTTATCTATCTATCCATCCATATATCCATCCATCCATCTATCCATCCATCCATCTATTTATCTATCTATCTATCCATCCATCCATCCATCCATCCATCCATCCATCTATTTATCTATCTATCTAGCCATCCATATATCCATATATCTATCTATCTATCTATTTATCTATCTATCTCCTATCTATCTATCTATCTATCTATCTATCTATCTCCTATCTATCTATCTATCTATCTATCTATCTATTTATCTATCTATCTCCTATCTATCTATCTATCTATCTCCTATCTATCTATCTATTTATCTATCTATCTATCTATCTCCTATCTATCTATCTATCTATCTATCTATCTATCTATCTCCTATCTATCTATCTCCTATCTATCTATCTATCTATCTATCCATCCATGTATCCATCCATCCATCTTACTCTCTCTGACCGCAGAGTGATTGGTGGTGGATGCGGGCCTGATTGGTGATAGGAGCACTCCTGTTTACTTCAATGGCCCCTATATGGTTCTATTATTGGTTTGAAAGGCATTTAGGACCTGACAGACTCCCCTTTAGGGGTTGGGCAGTCAAAGTAAAGCACTTATGTATCTCCAGCAATCCCATTCACTTCAATGGAAGCATCAGAGATAGCTGAAGTAGAGCACCTGGCTATCTCTGGCACTTCTATTGAAGTCAATGGGATTGCTGTCCACCACCATTCACGCCACTATGGTCAGGCTGAATGTGCAGTGGGGGAAACCCTGTGGGTTGTGATTGCAAATACAATATACTGCAAACTGTATATCAGATCAGATATCAGATAGTGTATCAGATCCGCACCTGGATCTACCCGGGATGTAATAGTATCTCAGAGACAGATCCTTGACGTTATCATGGCTTGGTATTATCATTTCCCCACCAGTGCAGACTGTATAGGAACATGTCGTATCGACAAGGGGATGTTTATAGGCAGCTGGTAACGTATTTGCAGAATGTCTGAAAGAAGAGACTGAACAAACGCAGAAAACAAGTATATGGAGCATAAGAAACCATGGGATCAAGCCGGGAGCTCAGTGCAGGAGATCTCCAGGATCTGACGCTTCTGATGTTCATCAGAAAATGGAAATTACTAGTACGAATGTGAACAGAGCGACAGGATCCGAATACACTGGATATCCCATGGCAGGGCAAGATAGGAAACGAAATTCATGCTGTGATTGGTTGCTATGGGCAACAAAGACAGTTTCTCTTATAGACCGTTTTCCCCTATAGAATAATAACATGTTAGAATTCTATTTAAAAATGTATCAGATGGAACTGACACAAAGACATATTACATTCCCTAGGAATACAGTAATACAGGGATACATGTGATCAGGTTTATCATGTGATAACTAGAAGATAAAATAAGTAAATGCACCTAGATAGATAAACAGATATATACTGTAGATACTTACTGTACATAGAGATACAATAGAGAGATAGATAGATAGATAGATAGATAGATAGATAGATAGATAGATAGATAGATAGATAGGAGATAGATAGATAGATAGATAGGAGATAGATAGATAGATAGATAGATAGATAGATAGATAGATAGGAGATAGATAGATAGATAGATAGATAGATAGATAGATAGATAGATAGATAGGAGATAGATAGATAGATAGATAGATAGATAGATAGATAGGAGATAGATAGATAGATAGATAGATAGATAGATAGATAGATAGGAGATAGATAGATAGATAGATAGGAGATAGATAGATAGATAGATAGATAGATAGATAGATAGATAGGAGATAGATAGATAGATAGGAGATAGATAGATAGATAGATAGATAGATAGATAGGAGATAGATAGATAGATAGATAGATAGATAGGAGATAGATAGATAGATAGATAGATAGATAGATAGATAGGAGATAGATAGATAGATAGATAGATAGATAGATAGATAGATAGGAGATAGATAGATAGATAGATAGATAGATAGGAGATAGATAGATGGATAGATAGATAGATAGATAGGAGATAGATAGATAGATAGATAGATAGATAGATAGATAGGAGATAGATAGAGAGATAGATAGATAGGAGATAGATAGATAGGAGATAGATAGATAGATAGATAGATAGGAGATAGATAGATAGATAGATAGATAGATAGATAGATAGATAGATAGGAGATAGATAGATAGATAGATAGATAGATAGTAGATAGATAGATAGATAAATAGATAGGAGATAGATAGATAGATAGATAGATAGGAGATAGATAGATAGATAGATAGATAGGAGATAGATAGATAGATAGATAGATAGATAGATAGATTGATAGATAGATAGATAGATAGATAGATAGATAGATAGATAGATATGTGTGAACTTCTATTGCAATCCTGTCTGTCTTGTTTGTGATGTAAATGGGGTGACTTCTACAAAGACAGCCCCTACAGAATTGGCAATTGTCAGTCTATGATTAGGTTTTGTGGTCTGTTTGAAAATTGCAGGGTATTGCATTTATATAGATAGGGACATGGAAAATGTATCAGGAATTCTTGAAAAATATGTTTAAAAGGGGTTGTCCAGTTTCAGTAAATAAACCTGAATGCAGATGTGAACCAGGCCTTACATGCTATTTAAGCTCTGTACAGTCAGGTGGATGATGTCAGGCAGGAGCAGACAAGGGGTGTGATTCTGAGTCCTGACACTGTCCTCCATTGATTGTCCCTCTGCATTACACCTCCTTTCTTGCTGCTGCTTGGCACTGCCCACCTAACATTAGAGAGTCTACATAACATATCAGGCATCAAAACTACCTGCACAACTGATTGCTCAGGAATGGCGGGAACTGGAAAAAAAATGTCAACTGTGCTGGAATCATTGGAGCAGGGACTATTAATGGATGCTAGGAACTACAGATGGTGGAGGTGGTGACACAGTATAGTGTGATTAAATATCATGTTAAAAGTCTACAATTTGAGGCTGCACCACTTAAAAATTCTAAAGCCAACACATCCTATTCTAACATCTATCAGGTGCAGCGTTCTCATGAAAACCTTGCGTGGCTTCATAATCGTGCACATCAACACTTGCCACTGCCCACGTCATGTAATGTTTTTGTCAGGTCTCCTTTAAGAGAGAGTATTTTGTTTTTCAGGGCCCTTGAGGTTAATTCCTTGAATGGATCAGTGAAAGTGCTGTATACCTGGCCCGCTGAGCGTCTCCTAAGCCGGCTCAGCCCCTTTTACGCACATCGCTTTACAAGTAAATTGCTAATGTGATTACAGACGTCTTCGGCGTTGCTGTGTACTCGCAAGGCAAACAAACCCCCACAAATAAGTGCCGCCCCACGGGTGCCTGGGAGTTTATTTTTCTGGATAAGCGGCGTTTGGATTCCATTATCTAGCGATGACTGATTCATTTTTTTATACCGCTGGATTTTCAAATGCAATTTGAAGACGCAGTCGGGAATTTTCACAAAGGAATTTTTTTTTTTTCGGTTTTGCGCTTTAACCCTTCTGTGCCTGACACGATTATAGAGGGAATGTGATGCTGAAGTATATAGTACAAGGTATATAGTGTGACCACGAGCCGATATAGAGGACGGTGTGCAGCGCGGCTCGGTTTTATTCCATCCGTTAGCAGAATCTTACATGAATGAATGAATTAGCAGTAATTATAGCGAATGTATTACTAACACCTCACCGTCTGGCGCTAGGTGGATGGCTTTGTTTATGCGTCTCCATAAAAAGTGCCATCATTAAATATTAATAGGTTATTAAGCTTTCGTAAGGGAAAATATCAAAATCGGACAATATATGCACAAACAGGAGAAGGAATAGGTCAATGAAGCGGCTGGTAAGATGGGAATAAACAAGGGAATTGTAGCAGATCTGGGTCTGAATACAATGTCATCACCGTTAAGGGGGACCTTCCATCACCCCCACCAACTCCAGTTCTTCTATGCTTTAATAGGCGCCACTTCACTAATTCTAACTCTAACTAACGCTAACTAGGCTCTCTACTGGCAAGTGGGTGTCTTCAAGAAGGGAAGGGGCATGATGGACAGTATCAAAGAAATCAAAATCATGCCCCTTTGCCTGCTACTACCTGAGACCACCGCCCCCGCTTAACACAGAACCTAATGAACCTGTCCAATATTGAAACTAAGTGCACTGATTGCTCAGGAATATTATAGTATAGTATATTCAGTACTGAAACTAACAGAAATAATTGCTCAGGAACGGAGGGTGCTACAAAACAAATTCCAGCTGCACCAGGGGAGCAGCATGCATTAGGCGCATTGTGGTTTTTCCCACTGGCCCCACATTGTGGACTCGCAGCTGTTTTTGTTGCAGTTTTTTGAGCCAAAGCCAAGAATGTCTACAATAGGAATGGAAATACAAAAGAAAATCCTCTGCTCAATCTACTCCTGGTTTTGGTTCAAAAAACCGCAACAAAATCTGAAACAAAAACAGCTGCGTTTCTGCACCATGAGGCCTTAGCCTAAACAGAAATTTTACAGAGGTTTCCTTTGCAGACTTAATGCTTCATTTATACCTATAGGAAAACTGATGGCATTTCCATAGGTATCATTGACATGCTGCAATTTCCAAAACCGCAGCATTTTTGGAAATTGCAATGGGTCTGTAGCAAAGATTTCCCTACGCTGTGGGGATAAGATTGGCTAAAATCCCATCCAGTACACGGTGACTATAAGACACTGTGTTTTTTCCTAGGCAAACTGCGGAATTTAATCCACATGGGGACCTTGTTCACATCTGCATCGGTAGTCTGTTTGAGGGCCCCCCCCCCTCGAACGGACTACCAAACGCATTTGCAAGCGTTGTGCAGTGAAAGGAAATAGACCCCATAGACTGTAATGAGGTCTGTGTGCTTGCCGCCAGATCTCCGCAGGGAACATGCGTTCAGTACCTCACAATATACTTTCCTGCCCGCATGATTGGTGTGGAGATCTCATGGCAAACACAAGGACCCCATTATAGCCTATGGGGTCCGTGTGAAGGGAAAGCTTGCAAATGCATTCAGTAGTCCTTTTGCAGACACCCCAAACGGATTATCAAACGCAGATGTGCCTTTAGGCGAAGGTTCCATGTTGCACAAAAGCTGCTCTTGTTATTGCCGATTTTGCTGTGGGTTATAAAGGATGCAAATTACTGTAGTTGGTGGAGGAGGTGAAAGGTCTTATTTAACTCATTGGTTTCCATGCCAGTTCTGTCTGGGGTCAAGCGCTGGATCAAGTGCTTTTTATCATTCTGATTGAACTGCACGTCTGTCTGTTAACTGGTGAGTCACGATCTATAATAAAGAACAATTGTCCCCTCCCAGGTGAAGAGGCCCCTGTTGGGCGCCATTTGCTTTGTATTCACACATACATTGACTTCATACAGCGCTAATAGAATCCATCACGAGACACGACGACTGGGTTGTGTTAAACCTCCTTAACATCTTGCACATTTCTTCTCTCCATGGATGTAAAACTCGGGCTGGCAATAATAATAGTTATCTAATGCAGACTGCTAATGAGAAAACCTATATGTAAGCTGCTGGAAAGAAAGGGACGGCTTGAACATAAACTATATCATTTTCCTTGATCGCGATCTGCTTTTCATAGGACAAATTACAAATTTCCGCATCCAAGGAGATAGATTTGTGTTAAGCTTTCCTGAAGAGCTTAGTATATTCTTATCCCGCTAATTCTTCTTTCTTCAGGTTTTGGAATCTGCTGTAACTATTTAATAGAAAGTGTTACGGTGTCTGTTATATAAAAAGCCTCCTCTTATAAAGCCTAACAGCAGAGAACTACGCAATCCGTCTTGGCTTTTATCTTGTAAATGCAGAGTCTTCTATACAGTGCGGCTTTTTTTGCTGATGTATAAATACCCTGGAATCGCTGGCGTATAATACTCCGCTTGTTTGTAACACAAATGCTATTTTTAGTAAACTGCGGCATAAAAATAGGACGAGCCTTTTGCTTTTGTATATTCTGCAGCTGCATTTTTACAATCCCCTGGTATAGAAAATTGAAAGCTGTAAAAATATATAGAAAAACCTGTTTATTAAACTAAAACCTTGCAATTGCAACCGAGCCCAGGAACCTTAGGGGGGCCCATAAACACTGGCATAACTTAAACAGTTCACATCTAGCACTGGGTCCATAAGCCTGGGGGGTCCACATGTCGCCCTCACCACACATCACCCTGGCAGTTTGCACATTGTAAATTTATGACCTCTGTCCCCTGGTGAACTGGAGTGAGAAAATGTATTGGTATGTAGCCTTCCACTGTCAGAAAAGAGAAAATTAACCAACTCAACTGGAATATAGTCAAGGACTTATTCTTTGGGGGGGGGGAAGGTTGTACCACTAAAGGGGAGAGGATTGCTGTGGGTGGGGGGGGCCACAAACTGGACTTTCGCACCAAGTCCCTTAAGCCTCTAGTGGCGCCAATGACCTTCATAAATAATCCTAGTGAATAATCTCAATACATAAAAAAAATTAATTAGTAATAATATAATAAATATAATTATAAATGAGTAATAAATTATTAAACACAACTCAAATCTGAAAAATTTTATGTTCACAAAAATATTATTATTTTTATTTATTTATTTAGTTAGATTTTTGGTTAAGATACATTTGTATAATAGCAAACGTTTTATAATGAATATATATAATATATAGCATTTACTAGGAATTACACAACAGATTCACCCTTGTGCGGTCCATGTTCAGTCTATGCTTCCACAGCTACTGTCATTAAAGGGATTCAAAAATTAAAAGCACCTTTAAAACTAAGGTCCCCTCCAGCATTTTTTAAATTTTTCTTCATTGTGCTCAGAAAGCACAGGGGGTGTTCCCATATGCTCTGAGCACAGCGTCGTCATCCATTCCAGCACTGCCTTTCTTCTGTTCCATCGGTCATTTTCCACCTGTTCTTATAGGAGGCCACCACAAAATGGTCGACGGACATGCGCATTCGGCTGTTCCGTGTGCCATTTTGTAAGAAGAGGAGCAGAAGAAAGGCGGCGCTGGAATGGATGACGATGCTGTGCTCAGAGCATAAGGGAACGCCCCTGTGCTCTCTGAACACAATAAAGAAAAATTCAAAAATGGCGGCCTTCAAGATAAAAATGAGAGATGAATAGCGTTCATAAAGGTTAACCCCTTGTGCTTTTAGTTTTAAACATGTTTTTTTAATGATACAATCCCTTTAAATGAATAGGATCCATGGAAGCAGAGCCGCAAAATCAGACAGTAATAGGACTGCACATGTTCTAGTGTAATTCATGGTCATTAACATAGAAATGAATTGACAAATTTTGAGCCAAGATGGGCTAAGGTGGACAGAGTTGCTCCAAAATGTCCAATCTTGGCCACAGTATTAAACGTACCCAGCCGATGCCTGCACAAACTATATCCACATATGTGACCCGATCCTGGATATAGCTGTGCTCACTAGAAGGACTGACAGGGGAAAGATGGAGACATATGTGAACATTTTCCAATCTATTACCTCCGACAGTGACTTATTTGCCTGGAAACAAACCATCAATCCTTTTTCCTCTGCTGTCGGTTTGTATACATTGGATTATAGGTTGATCCCACTGAAAAGAGGAGGTTTGGCAATGGAACACAAAAACATCTCAGACACGTCACCCCCTCCCTCCTTCTCACCATCCAGGGCTGCTTGTTGTAAGGCAAGCGGCAGGAACGGGAGCCTCCCTGCTGTGCCCTGTCTGCAGCAGGACACAAAGATTGTTTGCCCCATAACTAAGAAAAAACTCAGTAAAATCTGCAACAAATCAAGTTATTTTGTAACAAGTACATGTTTCTTTGTTGTATAAAACCAGGGATACAGCCATTTGAACTAACCCCCCCTCCCTCCTCAGCAAATGTTACGACCTAACACACCAGCTAGAGAACTGTGTGCAGATTTTCCTTAGTAACAGCTCAGTTAGAGGGGTAACAGTTTCTTATTCCTATGTTTTGTACAAATACTGATGCGAAATACTAACCAAATACTGACCATGTGAATGGGAGTCATACAGTCTTGCATCTCCTCAAGAAACTTTCAGCAAATAACTAGAAACAGTAAAACGTTGAACCCATTGTGAACATTGCAGAAGGCTGGCAAAGTGCTAAGTGGGGATCGTCTTCCCTTGTGATAGCACATTCATGGAAAACTGCATATTTTTGCATACCAGATGCTCACAATGGTGATGAATCTAAAATATGCTAATATTACTCTTATGAAGTACAGTACACTTTAAACCTGCTTATGTGAAGCCAGCATATTAACTATTCATTACCCTTCTGTGTTCGGGAAGCGCCACTTACTATTTCCTCGACTAGAGAATTTTTTTTTCACCATTAGAACAGTGAGTGTTACTTGCTGTTCTGCCATTTTGTGGGGACCAAATCTTATAAGACAACCCTTTGTCTTATCTAAGGCCCCAGGTAGCGAACTGCAAAAAGCGCAGTCATTTGTGGACTTTCTGCTTCAATAATACCAATAGGGAAACCGCTGGCATTTCCGTAGGTAGAATTAACGTGCTGTGATTTCCAAAAACTGCAACGTTTTTGGAAATAGCAGCATTTTCACTGCACATATTTTTCTGCACTGTGTGGATGGGATTTGCTAGGACCCCATTCACTTTCCAGGGACTTTACACCATGTGGCACCTCAAGACTAAAGAAGGACAGTGGTTGTAGATATCATCTATTTTCTAGAGACTTTTTAAGAGTTACAGTTTCTCCATTGCCTCTATTATTTGACTTTAAACTGACCTAATTTATGGGTTAATGATCTCTTAAGGGGGTAGGGCAGCTCAATCCCAGTAACTACTTACACAAGGTTCACACTAGCATTGGACTCTCCATTGTTTGAGTCTCGATAGGGACCTGAAATACAACCGAGAACCTGTCTGATGAAATAGAGGTTACCCATGGACACCCGCGGACGCAAAGTCAGACATTCAGGACTTTGTGTGCGGTTAAAAGAACAGTTTCACCGGGGAGAGGCAGAAGACGCTCACGGGCGGTCACTTTGCAAACCCATTCAAGTGAATGGGTTGGAAAACTGACCACCAGTTTTCGGTCCCCTGTCCAGTTTCTCAGAGCAGAAGACGGAAACTCGACGCAGGTGTGAACCCGCCCTCAGTATGTCTTTGGAAGGAAAGTACCCGGAGGAAACACGCAAACACAGGAGAACATACAAACTCCTTGCTGATGTTGTCCTTGGCAGGATTTGAACCCAGGACTCCAGCGCTGCAAGGCCACTTTGCTGCCCTAATAGAGAATGTCTCTCTTTCTTTTTCCACAGACGAGAGATATCCTGTTTTTTCCCCAACATCTTCCATCCTTATCATGTAACTGGTACCTTATCTATGTGCATTTAGAACACCAGGCATCTGCCCCATTCGCGGATTGTAGATATGTGAGTGGATGTTTCAGTGCTTTGCACCTTCCACCATATCCTACTTAGGCCTGTCTGCATCCTGCAGTGAACCATTGCCTCGTATGTCTCCATCTATAGATGTACGGTTTTGGAGGAGCGATAGACTCCGGACCCCAATATCAGTGGTCACTGGGAGTAGCAATGCCGGGATCCCTGATAATCTAACAATTCTAACCTACAGTATCCATTGAATAGACGATAACTCTTATGGGAGATCTCCCATAACAAACAATAGCATACGGATTTCTGCATTTAATGCTAATGCTTCCGTCCCTCTCTCTCATTGGCCCATTGGGACCATAGAGCATTGTTATAATTAAGAATAATGACAACATTAACGCACAAGCCTTTATGTTTATGGACTATGCACGAAACTTGTTTGGTAAGATCTAAGACTACGGTAAGTCTATGTTAGGTAGATCTCTCTCCTCGTATCGTAAGGAACGAGCGTAATCTTATTGCTATCAGTGGAAAAATAATACATCCTAAGTAATGATTCTCTCCTCCGGTAGCTAACTTATTTATCTCATAGAGGGGAGACATAATTTAATGACTCTGCTGGTAAATTATCCCTACGGATAGAATCTCTGCGGATCCTCCTGCTATGCAATCCAAGAAATTAAACTTCTTTTAATGCAATCTCTGAAATTAATTAGCATAACTTTATGAACGCCTATGAAATATGTAAATGAACCTTATAAAAGAGACCTTGTAAGGGATTCATCTGCTGTATTTATAGCTCTTATACTAATGTTTGGCAATTTTAGGATGAAGATACAAGTGCGATGCCAAAGGAATAGATTTTATTTTCAATTATCCTTCCTACTATGGAATGCACTTTATTATAGACGGCGGGACCTTAGGTAATCACTACAATACACTGAGTGGCCAAAAGTCATGTGAAGGTACCGGATGTGCCGTTAATAGCGGGTCGTCCCTCCGCGAGCCCTGATAACTGCAGCAAGACGATGAGGCCTGAACTCCACGAGGTGTTGGAAGAGTTCTGGAGGGATATTGATCTAGAGAGTCTGCACTGCACTGCGTAATTGGCACTGGGTCCATGGAGCGGACACCGGTATCCACAGCATCCCTTCAATGCTCTATGGGGTTGAGGTTGGGTGAGCGGGCAGGACAATTGAGGGTTGTGAGGTCACTGGTGTGTTCATTAAGCCATTCCCTTGCCACCAATGAGCAATGACATGTTGCATTGTCCTGTTGGTACACAGCATCCCCATCAGGGAACTCCAACAACAGAAAGGGGTGCAGAGAGTCTGCCATAAGTTGCACGTATCAAGCACCGGTCATTGATCCCTGCACCCAGACAATTGCGACCATTTGGCCGAGACCATTACAGAGCCACCTCCCGCCTGGACATGTCCTTGTTGGCATACAGGCTTCATGGGGCATACGCCACACTCTCAGAGCCCCATACGACTCTGTGGAGGTGACGTGAAGTCCATTCATCAAACACTCATGGTGTGCTGGTTAATGCTGCTGCCAATGTTGTCTCTGTGATACTGAAGGTCCACCGAGACACTGTTGACCTTGGAAACCCAACTTCCCAGGTAATCTCCAAAATGCTATGCCCCATGCGTCTTGCACCGATTATCATCCCACGTTCAAAGTCACTTAACTCACAACGTGCTGCCATGTTCACGAGACACCTGTCTGCAGATATCCTGGCGACACCAGCGCCATTGGCCGCATCGCGTTGCACTGTTTGTGCATCATATCCGACACAACCGGCACTGGGACACGCTTGCCCGTGATTTTTGGCCACCAAATGTCTTTAGCTTTACATGGCGTATCTTATATACAGTACAGCTATGTTTTGGAGATTGGCGCCGGTCAGCAGAGCTAACACTTCTTTCCTATATCATATGAATACAGATATGTTCTAGCAGTGATTAAAACTTACATAGAGGCTTTCATGGGAACAGAAGCGAGTCTATGAATGCTCTTATTCAGTCCTGGGCGATTCCTCCACAGTATGTAGCAGAAGCCTACTGGGGACAGAAGCCTCCGGAGAAATTCTTCTCGGTCAGATGAACACAAGCTCTGATGGAACTCAATTTTTTTGGCTTAGAAAACACTGCCCCATGCAGCGTGTATGACTATAAAACAGCGAATGCATGGTAAAGCTAATAATATAGTTCACGGACTACTGATTTTGTAAGGAAACAAAGAATACTGTTGTTTTATTAACGTTTAACAATTCCGCAGTTCTCGACAAATCACTTAATAAACCTTAGTGGGGCACAGAAGCGGCTGATATCATCTGCGTATATAGAGGAACAAAGCAAATGTGCAGCAGCAATAGGACTCGTTTTATGCAGCTATGGATGAATTTAATGCCAATGGGATGCTATGGGGCTCCCGATACTGCTATAATACCAGATGGGGGTATTTTATTTATGTGATGTCCAAATAGCCCAACTAAATCTGGCCATACACGAGGGATTTATCTGCAGATCATTGGCAGAGTAGTAGTTCTTTTTATCCTCAAGGTAGAAACATGACTTCATATCTCAGGTCTAGTAAATGGGCACCCCACCTCTGGGACCATCACGGATCACGAGAACAGGGGTCCAACGTCCCCTGTTCTTCTTTGCTGTCCAACCCCAGTGAGAAGGAGTAAATGTAAAGGGAAAAAACACGGCATTTTAGTCACTGTATATCCTAGCAAATCTCATCCCCACAGTGCGGGAAAATATACATTGCGGACACTCTGAGATTTCCAAAATCATCATGGTTTTGGAAATTGCAACATGTCAATAGTTAGGGTCAATTCCCATAGAGGAATTTGGCGCTGATTCTGGCGCGGAATCCGTTTCAGAATCAGCACTGAAAAAAAGACTCCCCTCGACTTCAATGGGTTCCGTTTTCCACGCGGAACCCATTCAAATCATTGGGAGACTTTTTTCCTCATTGATTTCAATTGGTTCACCACGGAAAATGGAACCCATTGAAGTCAATGGGAGTCTTCTTTTTTTTTCAGCGCTGATTCTGACGCGGATTCCGCACCAGAATCGGTGCCAAATTCCAACATGTGATTGGACCCTCACAGAAGAAAGTCTGCAGAGGAAACCTTGGCCTTGGCCAAGGGATTTTCCAGGACCGACAATCAGCAATAGATAGCAATGATCTTATGCTCATCCACCATTAACTGCAACTGTCTCATGAAGACAACCCTGACGTATTTGGCCTATGGATATCATACAGTATGATCCCTCACCCCTTCCCCCCCATGAACCAAAATAGACAATGCTCTGTAAAGCGGGCCGTACACATTAGATTTTAACCTTCTTTAGTTCATCCGGAACAAACATTCATGAACAACTTTAGTCTAATACCTAATGTGTATGGCCAGCATACAAGTGACTCCCATTTTGGGCTCAATCCATCCTTATATTACTGGGCCAGCCATTCATCTGACTACCCCAATAATATACTACACATCCCCTATATCTGCTGCAGCTTTCCCTGGAAAGATCAACTGTCTTAAATGATGGAAACAAAGTTACAACTTTGCTTCTCTTTCCTGTCACCTTAAAAAGATAGGATGGGGGGCAGCCTTGCAGCATTGGAGTCCTGGGTTCAAATCCAGTTTCATAGCAAAGATCAATTGGGTCTCCAAATCCAAGATTACTCTCTTGGATTTCGATTCTGTACTGCACTGCTCGACTGGTTTCCAACCCATTACTAGCTGACCTCCCATTTGTTGTTGTTTGTCCATTCTTCATTCTATATTATAACCTATATCATAAGAAGGGACTGCGGCTTAGTTGTCCTCTGCTGCCTAGAGCACTGAGGCAAGTAGACAGGGACAAGTTCAGCTTAGGACTCACTGTCTTTTCATTCCAGCAGGTCCAACAGGACCAACTTCTGCGAGTAGTTTGTATGTTCCCCCTGTTTGCGTGGATTTCCTCCCACAAATTGCATATAAATCACTGAAACATTGCATTTGCAGTAGTGTATGAGATGTGACCTTTTCACCTACCTGCTTCTCTCCACTTGGTCTTCGGTAACTTAGTAGAAGCTCCACAGCTCCCACCACTTCCTTCCTTATTGCATACAAAAGAGCATCTCCCACATAGACACTGTGGCTGAGCAACAGCTCCATGATCTCTAAGTTTTCGTTCTCTATGGCTATGAGAAGAGCGCTTCGGCCAAGTGGATCCATGCAGTTGATGTTGATGTTGTAGTAGATTTCGGCTTCCTCCAGGGCATGCTTGACACTGGCGTAGTCTCCCTTTTCCACAGCAATGAGGTAGGCCTTTTCTTCCTGTGACAACTCTGCCTCTGCCCGCACAATCTGCAGGGGAATCCGATCTCTGTAGGGTGAGTAATTCACCTTTTTGTAGTAAAGCTGGGCCATTGTTCATAGTGACATTACAACCTGCAAGAGAAGGAAGGAGAGATCCTTGTCATAATATAATAAACAGAAAATAAGATATAAATCTCTTGTATGGATTCTTTACTCTTCAGGTTAATAACTTTTTTCTTTCCAAAAATGTACAAGGAATATGGCATAAATGCACCAGAACCAGGGCTCAGATGATAGATGCACCAAACGCGGTGAGCCACATCCAGACTAGGACTAAATGACATGGGGATACATGGCTATAGTAGTTAGCAAAATAGCAAAGTAATGTCATAATAACCCTAAACAGAGTAACATACTAGTGCAGCCACCTGTTCTATCACTCATAGATGTGACCCTTAAAGAAGCAATTTTAGATTTTGTGCCATAAATGGTTAAGATAAGAAAACTCATTTAGGGCTGGTCACATGGTCAGGTTCAGGCCATGTATCAACCATGGATCCTATCTATACTGATAGCTTATGTAAACCGAAGACTTTCCTGAATAGATTGCTTTAGAAATGCTGCTTTGTTTGCCTGTGATGTGAACTTACTCCCTCCTATTGTTTACATAGTGTTGCTATAACCACGGACCTGGAGGACAAACGATATCACTCACTCGCTGCTCTTGCCGGCAGGACTATAATTCAGCTAATTGCAGTTTGCTGATAAAGCCCAGTCTGTTATCTCTCTATGTACACACACAGATAACACTGAGTCCATTCTGTACAAGCATCTGCATATTATCTGATCTACACAAGCATTGTGATCCTTTGCAGGCCCTTTCAGCAAGAGGAATGGGGTAGAAATACATGAAGTGAGAAGAAGAGACTTCAGGCGAAGCTGAAGCACTGAGATGGGAAAACCCCTTTAATAGACTTAAAAAAATCCAGAGACAAAAGTCCTGCAAACAGCGCTTCTCTCTCCACACCCAGTGGACCCCATTATAGTCTAATCTGATTAGATTTCCGTTCCGGGGGTTCCACAAGCCGATGCACTGAACAGAAACCCAAATGCAGGCTTGAAACAAAAGCATCTATGCCCGCTCCTTGTCTCCCCTATAACAGGTGAATTGCAATGCCCAAATACTGGGCTCACTACAAGGCTGATCTTGACAAAGCAGGTGTAATCCAATGTGTATGACCATTACAGCCTGGACAAACTGCTAGTAAAGACAACCCAATTACTTAGGAGATTGTTTCCTGGTCAGTCCTTGCAGGCTTATATTTTCTCATCACAGTTATTGCAACGTGACTGTAATTCAGAATATGAAAAAACACAAGATCTTTCCTTCTGACTGATGCCAATGGCCGTAGGTATCTCCTTGCATTGCATTAAGAACACCTTGTGTCACCATCTTTAGTCTTACAGCAGCTCATCTTGTAGTTGCCGCCATGATAAAGAATATTCAGTAACCACTGGAGTTATATATACCGTAGATCTGGGAGATTATTCCTAAAATATATTATTATATCTAATTGTAAAATGATACAAAATGAAACAATTTGCCTTGTTCCTTTCTACCGCACCCCACCCACTTAAAAGGGGCATGGACGGTGGAAAATAGCAAAAAGTTGCACATTTTTGTGCAAAAATGGGTTTCAGCATAAAACTGGTAGAAGAGGTTGTTAAATCTAATCTAATGACATTTAATATTACTACTAGCCACTATTAGGGTAAGACCACATGGTCAAGAGCTGCATGCGGTCAGACTTCAGCCCACCCATAGTGATTAATTGGCATGCAAATGAGATTGTGCAGCCATTGGCCCCAGCGGGTTGTTGCAGCTGTAATGTGCTATGCTTACATGTAGTGATGCCACTTATCATCTGAAGTATTAGAAAAATAGCTCTTTCTGGAGAGCTCAGTAGCTGAGGGGGCCACAAGCTCTACATTTGCCCATCTACAGACAATTGGGCCCAGTAGTTGATCTCCACTTGAAGCTTCCATTAGAATATTTCATTCCACTAGTGCACTAATAGCTTTACATACACATGAAGTCATTGAGCATGTTATATTAAGGCTATGTGCACCTTTAAATGGTGTTTTTAGCACCATTCTGTGCTAAATCCTTCAGATTGGGTCTGTTAGGGGTCTTGTATTGCCCGGTTGGGATAACATGCACGGGTGACGGCTGCATTTCCCGGACCAACCTTGGCTCCGCTGAACCAAACTCATTGCTTAATACTAATCTATGATGCTGTAACACAATGCTGTGAGTATCGGACAGGAGATTGCAAAATCGCATATCAGACATCACCAGGGTGCAGTAAACTCGGTTCAGTTGAGCCAAGAAACTTGCCCTCGCACTGACCATGTTCCCAGACCAGACACAATCATCTGAATGTGACCTTTACAGCTTTGCCTGCTCTGCATCCCCCATTGACTTCTCCTGGAATCTATAAGAAAATGTAAATGAAATAGAATTTGAGCTTAGAAGAGGTGACAGAGGGGCTGCACACAAAGCCCCCAGCATTAGGACAGAATGGGATCGAGCAGCCATGGGATTGTGCTACAACGAAGCTCTGCAAACCAATTGCTAAAGATTTTTTCAATAAAATGCAATCGCAGCTCTTGTATTGGTAAAAGTAATGCAATAAAAAAACATTCGAAGGCATGGAAATGGTGATCCATGATTATTGCGTGGCGCCACATGCTCAAGGCACGCAACCGTCATTAGAACTACTATAACAATGCTACATTACTATAACAATACCACAAGGTTTATAGTCTTCTGACCCCCCTCCTAGTAATAACATACTGTCTGGTCCTCCAATGTTTAAAATAAAACCCCCTTTCCTTGTTCACCTACCACCAACGTGGGAAAGAGATGCATCTGCTTTGACACAATACACTCTAGTGTGGTGTTATTATGGGGCACCAATGGGCTCCTCTTTTGACCTGACTCTACTATCCCAAGGACATCTCAGGAGCTCAGCAGGGTTCCTTGGGGACCACATGTTTGAGATCCCTGTCCTAAGACCCGGTTCACATCTGTGCATGGAGAGTCCACTTTGGGACCCTTCGAATGGAACCTTAGGAAACCTGTGGACCCCATAGACTATAATAGGGTCCATGTGGTTTCTGAATGCAGAGAGGGGAATAGAATGGCCTGAACGCAGATGGGAACCAGGCCTAAGTAAAATCCCCAAATCATCTCAAGTTGGAGATACTAGAAGACTTACCATAGACTAGTCTACATTACCAGAAGAAACACCAGTAGCCAACTTTAATGAGTTCCTGGCACAACATCCTCGAACTGTGAAACCTCTTTTAGCCAAATACCCCAAATTTTATTGAAAAGAAGATACAAAGTATTTCTAATATGTGGAGAAAGTAATAACGTGGTCTTGATAAGAGGGAAGGTGTTGGGAAGGTGTTACTGTCTACATCTATCAGTATTGCACAACCCTTTATACTGGAACCATTTGTAACGTTAGATGACTTCAAGAATTAAGGTCATTGTCTAAACATTAATATACATTGTATTAAAGCGCTGACGGGGATGATGGGAGTCGTATTTTTAGCAGCCAGAAAGCTGAAGACCGTCTAAATCCAAGTGACTGCACTCTCGCATCCAATTCTAAACACTCAATCCCATTTGGATGTTGCCAGCTGTTCTTTCCTTCCCTTATTTATGAGGCCGTAGCGTGGGCCTTGATGTGCTTCCAAAGATAATTAGCGCTACAAGGTATGCTGGCAGATCACCATGTTACCTAAGTGTGCAGTGCTGGCCACCAGCCCATGCAGAACTTTAGCTGCAGCTTTTTGTGGTCAACAAGTAGATGTGACGATGAGCTTACATGGACATCTCACAAAGCACAACATTGTTTTGGAAGAGGTCCCAATTTTTTGTTCCTTGTCTTGGCAAAAGCTGGAGAGCGGGATGACAATCAGTGTTTCCAATGAGACAGTTAGTCTTCCTTCTACATACACGGTGTGGCGTGGGAGTAATTTATTGTACACATCCAAAACCATGAATGATGGAGAAGACTGTAATGCATTAATAGAAGTGTCTCTCAAGTGCAGTCCTCGGGGACCTTAGTCAGGAAGACAAATGTCAGCTTGGTTCCTTGTACTGTGTGAAGAAATCCTTTGCGGACAATAGTTTCTATGATGAGTTGCCGGTTACAGACTCTGAGCTCAGTGCTGGGACAGGTTTATTGATGAAGGTGTAAATATATCATAGTCACTGAAGTCGCTATCTAAGAAATCACCAAGGACGGTGGACAGTGGACTCCATAAAAGCCTCATCATCTGTGTGCGTCTCCATGTACATGGGCCATATTATTGTGTTGTACAGAAACTCTTCAGGTCTCTGATTCTATTACATCCCAAAACAATTCTTATAGCTGAGGATATTCCTCATAGTACACCATATAGTGGTGATATACAGGCCATGGTCATGTGATATATAGTCCGTGCTCATGTGATATACAGTGCATGGTCATGTGATATATAGTCCATGGTCATGTGATATACAGTCCATGGTCATGTGATATACAGTCCATGGTCATGTGATATACAGTCCATGGTCATGTGATATACAGGCCATGGTCATGTGATATACAGTCCATGGTCATGTGATATACAGGCCATGGTCATGTGATATACAGTCCGTGGTCATGTGATATACAGTCCATGGTCATGTGATATACAGGCCATGGTCATGTGATATACAGTCCGTGGTCATGTTATATACAGTCCGTGGTCATGTTATATACAGTCCATGGTCATGTGATATACAGGCCATGGTCATGTGATATATAGTCCATGGTCATGTGATATACAGTCCATGGTCATGTTATATACAGTGCATGGTCATGTGATATATAGTCCATGGTCATGTGATATACAGTCTATGGTCATGTGATATACAGTCCATGGTCATGTGATATACAGGCCATGGTCATGTGATATATAGTCCATGGTCATGTGATATACAGTCCATGGTCATGTTATATACAGTGCATGGTCATGTGATATATAGTCCATGGTCATGTGATATACAGTCCATGGTCATGTGATATACAGTCCGTGGTCATGTGATATACAGTTCATGGTCATGTGATATACAGTCCATGGTCATGTGATATATAGTCCATGGTCATGTGATATACAGTCCATGGTCATGTAATATACAGTCCGTGGTCATGTGATATACAGTCCATGGTCATGTGATATACAGTCCATGGTCATGTGATATATAGTCCATGGTCATGTGATATACAGTCCATGGTCATGTGATATATAGTCCATGGTCATGTGATATACAGTCTGTGGTCATGTGATATACAGTCTGTGGTCATGTGATACACAGTCCATGGTCATGTGATATACAGTCTGTGGTCATGTGATACACAGTCCATGGTCATGTGATATACAGTTCATGGTCATGTGATATACAGTCTATGGTCATGTGATATATAGTCCATGGTCATGTTGATATACAGTCCATGGTCATGTGATATATAGTCCATGGTCATGTGATACACAGTCCATGGTCATATTATATACAGTCCATGGTCATGTGATATATAGTCCATGGCCATGTGATACACAGTCCATGGTCATGTTATATACAGTCCATGGTCATGTGATATACAGTCCATGGTCATGTGATATATAGTCCATGGTCATGTGATATACAGTCCATGGTCATGTGATGAGCACACAGCTGCACAGCTTGTTACAAGACAAAGTTCCAATTACTGTGAAGTGACTGTAACGAGCTGTGCACCTGTGTGTCTAACACATGACCATGGACTGTATATCACATGACCATGCACTGTATATAATATAACATGACTATGAACTGTATATCACATGACCATGCACTGTATATAATATAACATGACCATGGACTGATTGTTTTCCACTGGAAGTAAACAATTCACAGCAAGCAGAGCTCTAGAAAATCGTGAGGAATTGAAACTATTTGGGAAAATTGTAGAACTTTTTTTATACACACAATAGTATTGATTTGCAAAAACTGGACACCCCTTTAATAAATGACCGCCATGGTCTAGCATTGTCCCTCCCCTGCTTAATTCCAAACCTTTGCCTGCTTAGTTTTCTATAACAAGTTCGTAATTATTTTACAAGCTCAAGAATCCTTTGTATTGATGCAAAAAGTTGACAATTTTACTTTTTGTGATGTTTAGCTTAATAAAAAAAACATTTAAAAGCAATGTCCGGTGGAGGGGTTTGGAGGGATTTTATGCAACACCTTCTCAAGTCCTGCACTACACAAAACACAGTATCTCTTATCTCTTATGTATAGAAAAATCAGTTTTTGTCTGTCGGTTTGTTCTTTATGCACGACTAAATGACTGGACCGATCCTCACCAAATTTGCCACATAGGTACATCAGGTGTCCGAGATGGTTTTAGACTGGGTTTCATCTCTCTCGGACGTAACGTTCCTGAGATACAGTATACCTAAATCAATGACCTGCATTAGCCAATACTAGCCTGCAAGTTTTTCATTCATATTCCAACAGCCATACACACGGTCACATGCCCCTTATTAGCCAATAGAGGCTCACACGCGCTTAGTCTCCACATGCACACAGCTTTACTCCAGGTTTCCATATCAGCCCAGCCATTTTTCTTCACTGCTGTAGGTCAGCTTTCAAGGGACAGGGCGGTGTGGATGACACTGTTACACAAGTTCACATACACACAGCTTTACTCTAGGTTTCCATAACAGCCAATCACAGGTTTTTCACCAATATCCAAACTGAGATACACATGGTCACATGATGCTTACGGACAAAATACACCAGTGCAATACTGGGCAATTTTTATGGGACTACTACACAAACAAAAAATGAAATATACCCGTGCGAAGTCGGATCCTTCTGCTAGTACCCAATAAATGGGTTGTCTTATTAGATGCAACCCCTTCTTCATTTGGAATGATCAGGTGAAACCGCTTGACTGTACAAATATAGGAATTGATAATACTGAGATCTTTCTGAGGATTAATCGAGTAGTTCATTGTTACCTTCCCACTTCTTACACCCCTTCTCCTAGGTGCAGCCCTAAGAGAGTGCTTATTGTCTTATCTGAACAAGATGCTTCAATGGATTATATTTTGCCTATGTCAAGCAATATTTGGCACACAGAATAAACAATGTTCATCTTAATTATTATAGTCTGTGTCCATCGTTCTACAAATTACACGCCACATCTGCTGTAAAACTAGCTTTATTATTCAAACATATTCAAGATCAATGCAAAAATCAATAGGGATTTCTGTCTGACAATATTCATTATAACAAGGCGCAGGGCCATTAGGTCATCCTCACACTTTGGAGAACATTTCCAATACACTTAAATAAAAAAGTGGTCTTGGAGTCTTTCGTATATTCCAGATCATTAAAGAGAAGCTCCCACTGACATAAGATCTAGATCATTAAAGAGAAGAGTCCCGCTGATATGGGAAATTGGGACTTATAAGACATATGCAGATTTATATACAGTAGACTGATGGCTAACCTGAGCCTTGCATTGTAGACACCCGTCAATTTCCAAAACTGGCCCGGATTTGGAAATCGAAGCATGTCAATTATACCTACGGAAAGGCCGGTGGTTTCCCCATAGGTGTAACTGAAACAAAATTATACTTCTGTGAACTTTCTGCCGCCGCAGTTTTTCCCACAGCGACGCCATGCGGGGCCTTAACCTAACAAAGTTTTGTGGTCGCAAAGCAAGGAAGCAATGATATTCTTCATTTCATGGAGCCTTTCTTGGGAGAGTTGCCTATAGACAGCTGTCATGCAGGCAGAAGCTACAGGGGTATCAATGGGCTTCAATTGTAGAGAGGAGCCAGAGCAGCTGTCTGTAAGCAAATCTGGCAGGAGTCCGCCCCCGAGGAACTTGCAGACCCATTTGTGTATCCAAAAGGCTTATTCTCTGTACTGCTTATGAAAGGCCCCTACACGACACTGCTATTGGTTTGGGATGTATTTTGGACCACAAGCATGGTCTACATGAAGTGAATATCAATATATTCATTTCATCAGTCCCCATAAGTCGAGAACAAAGACATTTTATTCCATTCCATTCTCTGATTCCATTCTGCCACGTCGATGATTTTGTTACCGTCTTCCACAATGCAGAGTACGTGGACTAGGATCTTCAATTCATACATAAAAGTCAAGAATCTAATATGGCCTGCGAGTTCAGGAAACAAAGATGGATTGTCTAACTAGGACAAAATGTACTTTATCTGCATTTAACTCAGCACAAAGGCCTGACATGAAGGGGAGGTGAAGGGAACGAGAAAGGAGGAAATAATGAAAGAGTCAGCCCGTTGGAGGAGATAAAACAAAATTACTGGATGTGGTTAAACAACCTCAAAACATGTCTGAAATCCGGAATTATTTTAATCGTCGGTGGAAACAGCTGCGGTTTGGTGCACACGCTGCTTATTTGAAGTCATTCTGCGGCAGCGAGATCCCAGCGGAATCTGTAACACAGCACAGAGAACTGATGTATTGGTTATTATGGGTCCTCTCGAAACAAATCACATCTGATTCCTACCTTATCCTTTTATCCTCTATCTCACCAGACGTTCATAAACCTCTTACGATGTCTCTAACTGGAGAATCTGTTTAACCCCTTAACTTACGTAAAACCGTCTCGGTATAGATTCGGAATTCATTCTATAAGGTAGAACCGGAGCAAACGAAAAAGCAACATAAAATATAGAGTTACACGTTATAATAAAAGGATACAAATCCATCCAGTCTGACCTACTATCTAATCATTAAAGGGAATGGGAATAAATTGTGCCATTAAAGGGAGTCTACCACCACCAAAATATCTTCTAGGCTACACACAGAGCCCGGTAGACCGCATTGCCTCTAACCGGGTCCATTGGGTGTCCGCCATTTTAAAATTGAATCTGGTGTATGACTTTTTCGTTCACCAACTTCAGGCAGACAAAGTGGCACGAATGTCGACATAACCTTATACTATTGTCCTGAATTCGGTAGTTTTCAGCTCATCTATTACAGTCATAGACAAAAAGTTTATCGGGAATCTTCTACTGTCTATTATGGTGGTACAACTATAGACTATGCATCGGTTTTTGACCATATCTGCTAAACACTTCATATACACGTCAGGAGTGGCAAAACCTTCAGCCTATTGATCTGCTCCAAAGTCAGTTTGATATAATGAATATGATATAAGCTGGGTTTTACTAATATGTCAGAATCTGGGGGTCTACCGGATCCGTCTTACCCATAATATTATCAGAATGCCGCTATTCATTGTATCACCCATGAAATTCCAGGATTCCGTCTTGGTAATCCAGTTTATTTTGGCTATAGGTATTGTACTAAAGGTATATATACAGTGCACGGAGTAGGAGAACACATTGGCCTTAAATGCGTTAAAATTGTAAGTGGGTCTGTGTCAAAATATTTCTTAGAAATACAGTATTCCGTTATTTACTGGGTACGATGTGCGGGGTTCCGAGCGTTACTAAGAATTGTCACCAATCAAGCTGAAAGACTAACTGTATGTTATTAATGTGAAATTATATCCCTCTCCAAAGCCTCCACTATACTTACCTTAATGTGGCTTCAAGTGCTGAGTGTAGAAGGGTTTATTATTGGCTTCTGAGAACTGCCTAAAACGGAGAACCGAGCATATACTGTATATACATGGCAGCAAAGAATGATATACATTGTATAGTAACAGAAGTAATATCGTAATATACAATGTATAGTATTAGGGATGAATGAATCGAAACTGACAAAGTGGAATTCAATCCGAATTTCAGGAAATATTCAATTCTCATCGAATTCGGATTCCCTCACGCTTCACGGTAACGAATCACATTTGAGGTTAGGACATGGGGCAAGCATGGCAAGGCAGGATCACCCATAATGCCATGCGTGCAGCCAATCAGGTCTGTGATGTCACAGCCCTTTAACCCCTTGGTGCATCGGGAGTGGGTGTTAGATGTATCTGATAGCTAACACCCTGCTCCATAATCCCGGTCAGAGCACAGCTCATATAGCTGGTTTTAATCCCTTGAATGCCGCAGTTAATCATAACCATGGTGTCCGAGGGGTTCCCACCATGCTACATGTCCCCCTTGGCAACCCCCACGGCCAAATCAGGGGTTGCTGATATACATCTTCTACAGCCTGTGACCCTGGGCTACTAGTAGCCCCCAGTACCTAGTTGATCCTGCCCAGAAGTAAAGAAGTCATCCTATGTATCTGCATAAGCTGACCTCCTCTATAGGCTACAATACACGTGTATTGCAGTCTATAGTGTTGAACCAGTGGTCGGTGTATCATCATACATCACTAAAAACCAAGGCACCACTATACAGGCTCTCTGCAGACAGGAAAGAATGGGATTCACTACAAATTAATTCAGATAGAATCGAATTGTATCAGAACATTTGACAAAGCTACCAAATCAAATTTTTGAAAAATTTGCTCATCTCTAATAGGTAACCTATCAAGAGTCCACTTTCCAGTGATTGGTACAGTCTACAATCCTTGATTCCATACTGGTAGAATGTACGTAGTGTGTGATATAGGTGTTTTTTGCCATTTCTCACATAATCTCGTGAATTTTACCTTCTGTGTATTTGCCTTCCAAGGGATTTGAGCCCAGTGTTATATAAGTGGTGTGGATGGAGGTTATTGTAGCTCGAGGGCTTCACAACCACATTTCATTACTTTATGTATATCGATAGTCCTTGAACGGTGATACTTTTACCTATTTTGATGCCTGAGGATAAAGGAAGATGGAATCCATCCTTTCCTGAATTTTCTCGGGGAAAGGGTAAGATGGCGTGTATATCTGCTGAGATATTGCCTCTGGGCAGTCAGGGAAAGCTACTGGTTGAGAAGAAGCTCTCATCTCCGTTCCTACTTTATAGGAAACATAAACCTTAGACATATTGCGGGGGCCATTGATCTATGACTCTAAAAACGCTACTTGTTTCTAAGAAACCCATTGGAAGTCAACATTAGGACTAAGCTGGAAAGAAGTGTCTATGCCACGACTGGTCAGAAACAATGTATCCCTAACATTGCTTGTCGTGTCTTCAGCTCTCCACCATGTGTACAGACACGTTATAATTATATATGGACAATTTCCAACCCTATCTGTAGCCTGTATCCTATGTGGATCCTACCCTATGTGAAGCCCGTACATCAGCTGTAAGTCTCTGGATCCTATACATACAATCGTGATCCAGCCCTGTCCTTTCATAGATTCCGAATGTTTGTTCTCCATCTTTGCCGGCCATTGTAATATTCCGTATTTTCATCTGCATCATCTCCTGGTCTTATTGTCTACGCCGCAGAGGTTACTGTTATCTGCATATCCACTTTAGTAATGTGATTTTGATGAGCGGACCAGTATTCGTCCTGAATTTTAACACAGACGTGAAACCATTGAACCCTTTGTGCAGCGATCAGGACATCTTCCCTAAATACTAATAAGACTTTGTGCAACGAAATCGCATAATAATTAATTTCTATTTCATTTTTACAGAATCTCTGCCAAAACGTTACTCTGTACATCCATAAATCTATAATATGCACAATGCATTATTTATGACTGCACAATACAGGGGAATGAATAATAGGGAAGGAGAACTGTGCGCAAGTCAAAGCTTTCAGCAGAAAATAGATCAGTGCAGACAGCCAGACTTCACATTTTTTTTAATGTAATTCAACACAAGGGTCACTTCCATATATTTTTCATTTGGCATTTCTTGTAGGTAAAGGGCTTAGTACCGCTGTCTGCCACTAATATGGCCATACATATTAAACTGCGGGTAGTCAAACCTGCTCAATTTGGCAAGACCGCCCATCCATGGTGTCTGCACTTCAGAGTGAGATTCTTTGTGTGCAAGTTAGACACGTGTCTGGCTCGCTCCCTAGGGACACCACACAAGACCGGGAGTAGCTGGCTATATAGGGAACTGCTTAAACTTTCTTTCCTTCTGTGATTAAGATTTATTACACCAATCAGTAACGAACACAGGACTTACACGTTGCCTTAATAAACTACATCATTGTTATTTCTCCTCGGCTGAGAGAGGAACTAATACCAGCATTATGTGTCTGGTGTCTTTTCCTTATTGCAGGCACTCAGCCTTATTAATGAGGATGTCAGCAGTTACCCGGGATTACTGCTCAATTGGTCATCCACAAGGCCTCTGACCTTATCAGACCCATAAAGATGCCATGCGTTGCCTTAGAGTGCCCAGGCACGTGGCACTTCTGTATACATTATATTAGACATGTGTCCTGTATTTCTGGGTTATGATAGTGGCAGTTTGGATTTCAAGACAAGATAATCCAGCCATTGATTTATACGTAGGCATCCGATGGACGGCCAGTCTTGTCACAATTGGTGGTTTGGGCCAACATTCATTTAATGCAGTGATTCCCAAAGTGGGAGACTCGACGGGGGTCTACGTTGGCATGGATATTATATAGAAATATCCAACTATGGAATATGGTAGAAATGTAGCAGCAGGGGGTCCACTGAAACCAGTAAAATTTTGAAAAAAGGTTTGTGAACCTCTGATCTAATGTGTATGGTAACTTCCCGCATAGAAGTCCAACATTTACTCTATGAAACCAATGAGCCTCCATACCTCATTAAGATAAGATAATCCTTTAATAGTCCCACCCTAGGGAAGTTCAGTATTACCAGAACCCACTATAGGCAGGATGATTTACAACTATCTATCCCTAGAAGTTTACACCTCCACCACAATGTCAGGAGAGCCACAGACACTGAACAGGATTCGGCCTCTCTAGTTGAGCCAGCTCTTCATGAGAATGGAGCAGAATTGCCGGATTTTCACCGGTCTTTGCTCTTCTATGTAATTATTATTTTATGATTTATGTTTAAGCGCTGATTTATTTATTAAATCACTTTTAGCTATTCCCCAGGTCAGAAGTTACCGGAGACTCAGCAGTCAGCGGGTGCCGCATGTTCCAGCACAAATTGAGCTCTTGGCAAAAATAAATGCAAAAGGTTCCCTCCATATGACAGCTCTTCCCTCTCATTGTTGGCCGCATTCGGAGCCCCCCCCCAATCTACACCAAAGCCAATGTGTTCAATCCACATGCCGTATTAGGAACACGTTGGAATCTACAAGGTCTTTGTTTTTCTGCAGTAACAAGACAACAAGTAAAGCATTCTGTTCGGTGCGTCCTAGAGTTCCGTGTCTGTCGCGTTCTACATTGTAGCGGTGGATGTCGGCCTACAGATGGCTGTGGGCTTTACTTTTCCTTCTCTATTAATGGGTGAATATCAGAGCGCTTGGTTCCAGGGCGATTCCCAGCTAGTTAGACATCCGGCACTAATATATTCCTTCGCCGCTTTGGTATAAATCACATACTTTTTATAATCAAATATTTATCTAAATTAGTTGTTCTTCGGGGATCGGCAGACATCTCTTATTTATGTGCCCGCTTTGCCGGGTTATGTTATGTTTTATCTCTTCAATAAAAGCTAAAATGATTTCTACAACTTTTTGAACACATTGCCGAGATCAATATTTTTCCGATGGGCTGATCCAGGTTACATCGTGTAAGGATTGGTTTACATTTATCAGATGGGGTTCTCGGGACACAGTATCCATGTCCTGGTCTTGGTGTGATTGGTGGTCACATTGCCATCCTTATCAATGCCATGACCCTTAAATGTGCACAATTGACTTATTTTTGCAACTTTCCATAAGGCATAACTTTGTCTGACCTGGCAATAGGAGGGTTTATTTTTTGCAGGATAAGTTGTCCTCTTGAATGCCACCTTTGTGGGGTCCAATAAAATTTTAAAAAGTAGGATACTCACCTACCCCTCCTGTTGTGGTGTTGGGTCCTCCATTTCATCCCATGCCTACACTTGCTGGACGAGAAGTGAAGGGACTTAATGGTCACTTGTCACTGCTAATACGTCGATAGTACCCAACACCGGTGCTAGACCGAGGGGACCTGATGCTGCAATGGAAGGTCAGGGGTAGGTGACAATCCCTTCTTTTTTATTTTACAGCCCTCCCCCAAGATTTCATGGTTTCATTGGAAACTCCCTTTAAATCTAAGGTAAGAGGGAGGTAATAGAAGTTATGGTAGGATAAGACTGTCCGATCATATTTACTGCTTATGACTGGGGCTTTGTCCCCACGCCTGAATCATGACTGTGCTGTAAACATATTTCAGCTTCTTACCTACGGCATAAATGTACATCATCGGGACCGAGCTCTAGTACCAGATACACAGAGTATATGCTGTTGCATTAGTAATTGCAAATTAGGGATTGCTGCAATAGCTATGCTCACTTTACTGTAATAGCCAACATAGCACCATCTAAGGCTGTGTTCACAGCTGGACTTCTATGCATCAGTTTTCCATCACTCCTGATTAGGTCCAGCGATAAATAGGCCTTATCAGGATGGAGTCTCGAGCCGCAGAATCCGCAGCAAGATGGAGCAGGACGCTTCTTTTTTTCCGCATCCTGCTCCGATCTCTGCCTCCCATTGAAAACAATAGGAAGCATATTCTAGGATTAGGGGCGAGAGCCGCGGCAAATTCCTCTGTGTGAACAGACCCTAAAGGCTGCATTCCTGCATCTCTGTTCAGATAAATGAAGTTAGGCTAAGTTCACACTAGTGCTTGCTATACATTTGGGGTCTCCATCATTGAACCTGGTTATAAAGTCCTGTAAGTGGACTCTCTCTCTGCATTTTTCAGGTGGAACCCTGGTGGACCCCATTATAGTCAGGTTTTAAGCGGGTTAGCTTTGCGTTTTTCGGGTTCCCAAGTGGACCCCAAAGAACAGAAGGTTGCACGCTAATGCAGCACCGGTGCACAGATATAGGTGGTATTGTGTTTGTTATTGCGGTGAAGTAGTTGCGACGCTCCAGCACAGCACAAAGTATTTCAGCAATCATCCCTTATCCTATGGACGTCTACATGAGGACAGGCAGAATGTACCGTAGTGTCAATGAGACATTATACGGTGCTGATCTTGAAAGTCTGCTTTTTCACTTTTATCTGACTCGATACTACATTTTGCACTTTTTTTTGCCATTATTCAGGAAAAACCTTCAGGCAACGAGCCAGGTCCGCATTACTACCAAAATCTGTTACGGTTCCAACCGCATTAGCTAAGTATATAATCTATAAAAGCTGCACATACATACGTTTATTCTTATTACACACCTCTGCTGCAGATCCCCATTAGTGAATTACACCAGGGATGTTTCATAATGAGAATTTCTGTAATTTCACCTAGGTCATCCTTATCTGATAGGCGGGGGGTCTTATGGGTGGCCTTGTACATCAGGATCAGCACTGCGTGTAGTATAGTGGCTTTGCCTGGTATGCACTGCATGGAGTCCTGGCCATAAGACAAACTCGATTGACCCCCATTTTACAACATGTGTAGATGAAAAATCCTAGTACAAGGGGCATCAGTGAAAAGCATTTCCCAACGACAGTGGTAAGAAGTGCACAGTATCACAAGCAAGATTCATGTTATCATTGCATTACAAGCTGCAATCTCCATACTGATGCCCGTGCTTATGGGCCCCCCTAAGGCTCCTGGGCCCCGGTGCAACTGCAGCCTCTGCACCCCCTTAAGTTATGCCCCTGATTACAAGTTTTTCCATGTGATGTATATTTCGTTGACTACATGGTATCACTAAAAATAGCAGTAATTGTTCTGCTTTGCAAATGAAAGACCGAGCCAAACTCAATAGCCCGATCGAGGCGGCCTGTACTTCTTGAATTCTGGAAGGTTTGTATTTTTTCCTCATGATCAATAAATCTACTGATGCAAACTTAGAAACCTGCCGGTTAATCGCTATCCATTTTAGCATTTTTTTTTTTTGCAATTGAAAACAATATGAACAACACAATCGATCCCTGGAGCCTAACAAGGACTGAGTGGAGCCATTGTCATTGTCTGCCGAGATGTTACATGCTGTAGTGTCATTGTGCATTGAGATTTACAGCGCTATCGACTCAATGAATAAAAGGAGGAAATAATATGAACAGGCGTTAATCATTTCCTCAATCTGTAGACGACATCGATCTTGGAACTATTCTACCGCACATGCAATCGCTTTAGGTGACAACTACGGAATTATTTTTTTGCTTGTACAAAAGTTGTATTTCAGAACTTTTATTAATACATTTATAGTATCAAATGCAATAGGTTTGTAATGTATCACAATTCTGAACTCAAATAGTTTGTGAATTTTTGGGGTTTATTTGCATAAAGATTTTCATCTGGCTGGAAAGCGAACGTGGTCATCTAGTCGAGCTGCCGGACGACGGATTTATCCAATGCAACTTTCAAAAACTTGCAACAATTGTTTCAATTTTATTTATGATCACATATTCTGAAAAGTTTGCAAAATTGGTCCAAATTCTGGTAACGTGCAGTCTGTGGTAAATCGTTGTCTACGCGTTTCAGGTTTGTGCTGCAGTTGCTGATGTCATCTTGCAGTTGGACCTAACTTACCATCAGGCTTCGATTTTTGTCTTGCACGTGCATTAAAGGGATCCCATCATTGGATACCTTTTTTCTGTCTAACATGTAGGAATAGCCTTAAGAAAGACTATTCTTCTCCCACCTTTAGATGTCTTGTCCGCGCCGCCGTTTGGTAGAAATCCAGATTTTCTTTGGTATGCAAATGAGTTCTCTCACAGCATTGGGGGCGGTCCTCAGTGCTCAAACAGCACTGGGGGTGTCCCCAATGCTGCGAGAGAACTCTCCATCTTCTTCAGGAACGCCCTCTCCCTGTGTTTTCTTCCATCCTAGGTTTCAATCTTCTAGGCCTCGGGCAGAGCCGACTTCTCATGCCCGGGCTACAAGAAAATGGCCACTTACACCAGCTTACTGTGTAAGGGCCACAAGAAAATACATTGGGATTTAGATTGTGGAGCGGAGATAACAGCTTCATTATTTAGGCAACTGTATAATAGTGTTATTTGGCCAATGCATGTCAATTTTATTATGCCATGCCAAAATGATATAGTGTATGGTTACTTGTACACCATGACCCTACAATATATGGGGGGCGGCCAACAAAGCATCTATAAGATTCATCATCCGATATGGAAGAAGTCTTGTCTTCACTTGGTATAGCTGAATCCTCCAGCGTTGGAGTAATCTCAGATTCTGAGCACCTTGATCCAAGGTCCGTGTTACTTTCCTACAAGTCCCGGCCTCGCGGCTCTTATCTGGTACTTTTCATTTGTCGCGTATCTGCAGAATCTTGACATTTTCAGAACTACTTAGGCCGCACCAAAGCAAGTTCTTGTAACACCCTGAATTACTTCATGAAGCCGAGCTATCTGCTAATAATAAATCTTCAAGGCCTTCCAGCTGCGGAGAATCCCTGTAATAAGTCTGGCGGATGGAGATGGCGCTTCTGAAGAGCTCCAGTTGAATACATTTAATACTTCTAAGTTGGGCGCGAAGCTCCTGGCGGCTCCGGATAGGTATCATCGCCTTATCTTGTGAAGAACGCTTTCTAAGTGTTTGCTTTGTTTTTTCTGCGCCGCCTCTGGCCAGACCCCAGGATCTATTATTCTTGCTCTATTTGAAGACTGTTAAAATCCCTTTCAGTCTGTTTTTAGTCGGTGGGAAGGTTCGAGTACGAGAGAAGATTTCCTGACCTGTATAGCACTAAATTGAGTTCAGTACATGAAACCGAGAATGAAATGGAGGTTCTCTTTTATATTGTGAGGTCATAGGTTACCTGGGGATTATTATGGTTGAGCCAATCTTGAGATTTCAGGATTAAAATCAGGTTTCTGATCATTTTCTAACCGATCCCAATCGTAAAATTTGCCGATCGGGATCCGATCTTTCCCGATCCCGATCGCTCAACCCTAGTCAATGCTTCTCTATGGGCAAAGTCACTTTTAGGGTTGAGCAGATCTTGAGATTTCATAATCCGATTTCTGATCATTTTCCAGTCGATCCCAATCTAATCTTTTCCAATCCCGATCGCTCAACCCTAATCATTATTAATGGGATCATAAGATTTAAAGGGGTTTTCCAGATCCCCACCAGCCAGGAGAATGGAGGACTCTTTTTCCCAGTCTCCAGGTCACGTAATGAATGGTCAATGTGTGCACTGCTCCATTTATTTTAATGGGAGTGCTGGAAATAGCCAAACTACAGATTTTGGTTATCTCCATTGCCCGACCATCGTGTGACCTCGGCTCCTTTCTGAATGAGGAACAAAACTCCCCCATTATCCTGATCATGGGTAACTAAGTGGTCAGACCCCACCCCATGAGTTTTAGAAATATAAGAGCTAGGGGGGTCAGGTGGGCCCCATGTCAAATGTTCGGTTTGGGGCCCAGCCATTCCTAGTTACGCCACTGGGAATAGAGAATACGCATTTTCATGGCAGAACCCCTTTATTAAGTAAAATTGCTACTATGGATCATACTACTGGAACATAAAAAGCAGAGTATGATACATTGTCAGCAAAATGTTTCTTATTGTGTTTGTTATAGCGGTTCAGATTCCCCGGAGCCTTATCTCCGTGGCGAGGGCGAATAATAGATTGCTAAGTAGTTAATCTCATTCTCATAATATACAATACAGAAGCCTTAATAACAGGAAAACACAATTAAGAAGTAAACAGGTGCCGGAGTGGAAAAAAAGGATTGGAAAAAATATAATTGAATCTTGGCCAGGTAATGGTAGTGATCTCTGCAGGCAATGTCTGGCAAGCGCTGGAAACAGAAAAACCGCACGTTACTGCAATCATTAGCGTCTACGATATAGAGAGTATACCAACAGGGTAATGATCTACCTAATATTGTGTGTATGGTAGGTCCCCCAATGCCACCAAGAGCTTTGACTTTCCATAGTTTTAGGGATTTGTGCCCAGGCCATAGAAAGGAGCAGCAAAATATGGAGCAAGTCCTATATAGTCTGTATGTGTTCGATCAATTCATGTGAATGTAGTGGCAGGGGAAATCATTGATGACACAGAGAGACTTATCTGCGTGTCATCCGTTCTCTCTTCATCAATCATTACACTGAACATGGCCATATACATGGAGCATAAGAACGGAAATCATATATACATTATAGTGCAGACACTGAAACAGCTGGACGTGTGACAAGACCTGGTATATATCAGGAGGGTACCACATAGCAATATGTATGGTCATCAATATCATATGTCCAGAAAACCCTTTTAGTTCACTAATGATACCCACATACCTAACAACTTATAGAGAACAGAGTGCGGGACAAAATTTGTGGAGTATGCACTCAAGGCTAATTTGTGTGTGATAAGCCCATATGCCTATTTGACTTTCCCAATCTCACCCAGTTCCTTTGTACCCACATAGTATAATACCTCTTTGGGGCCCCCATATGGAACTTTGCCCCTTGTGGCCCACTGACAATATAATGCCCCCTTGTGGACCCCATGCAACATCATGGACCTCCACAAAATAACATGCCCACATAGTATAAAATGTCCCCCTTGTGGTCCATGCACACAATACAATGTCAACTTCTGGCCCCTACACAGTATAATATTAACCACCCAGTATAATGCATCACCTGTGGCCCTTACTGTTAAATACAAAAAAAGACTAATACTCACCTTGCCACGATAGTCCACTTTGGTCTCTGCTCTAATCATCTTGGAGGAGGAGGTGCAAAGTAGTGACAATGTAATGACATCCAAGAACTGGGAAGCAGCAATAAATGGTGAGTAAATGGTAGAGCAGGGAGCTGAAGGCTTCCTGCTGCACCATTTTACTCAACTCTGTATGTAACTGGAGAATACCAATAGACATTAAGCTGGGACACACCATCCGCCATCCGGGCCAGGAAGACAGCACCAAAATCCATGACTGTACCATTGAATCTGTGATGGTTAGGAGATATGTATCCATCCCAGTGTCTGAGTAATGGTCTAAAAGAGAACATATCCCTCCTTCATGTTCTAGTATTACGTTTCCATGATATTGATCACAGCAAAGTCTTCTCCTATATACATTCCATCCCCATACTGTAGGTTTCATTATTATGCTAAATAAATTCTTGCTTCAGTGGTTTATTGTTTGCAGATCTGAGTTCTTGTTGTTTGGTGTTTACTTTGTTAATGGGAAAGAGATAATTAGCCATGTAGAGATTAGTATGTGGTTTATTAACTCAATTTCCATCTATTTAGTATCATCCTTGCACCATTTATAGTCAAAGATAATTTGTATTAGTGTGTACGGATGTAGCAAACCTGAATTTGAATCTTAAAGTGAATGTATCACTTATTTCTTCTTTATTAATTAAAAAAAAAATTGTGGAATGTTCTGTAGATTTTTTTTAATTCTATTTTCTGCACATTATTATGATGGCGCAAATAAGCTGTGACATCATCTATAGTGAACAATGGATCCTAAAATAGACATCTTATCTCCTGTCAGGGCTCCTAAGAACCTATCTATAATACATAGTGTATGACACTGTCAGGGCTCCTAGGAACCTATCTATCATACATAGTGTATGACACTGTCAGGGCTCCTAGGAACCTATCTATAATACATAGTGTATGACACTGTCAGGGCTCCTAGGAACCTATCTATCATACATAGTGTATGACACTGTCAGGGCTCCTAGGAACCTATCTATAATACATAGTGTATGACACTGTCAGGGCTCCTAGGAACCTATCTATAATACATAGTGTATGACACTGTCAGGGCTCCTAGGAACCTATCTATAATACATAGTGTATGACACTGTCAGGGCTCCTAGGAACCTATCTATCATACATAGTGTATGACACTGTCAGGGCTCCTAGGAACCTATCTATAATACATAGTGTATGACACTGTCAGGGCTCCTAGGAACCTATCTATAATACATAGTGTATGACACTGTCAGGGCTCCTAGGAACCTATCTATAATACATAGTGTATGACACTGTCAGGGCTCCTAGGAACCTATCTATCATACATAGTGTATGACACTGTCAGGGCTCCTAGGAACCTATCTATAATACATAGTGTATGACACTGTCAGGGCTCCTAGGAACCTATCTATAATACATAGTGTATGACACTGTCAGGGCTCCTAGGAACCTATCTATAATACATAGTGTATGACACTGTCAGGGCTCCTAGGAACCTATCTATCATACATAGTGTATGACACTGTCAGGGCTCCTAGGAACCTATCTATAATACATAGTGTATGACACTGTCAGGGCTCCTAGGAACCTATCTATAATACATAGTGTATGACACTGTCAGGGCTTCTAGGAACCTATCTATTATACATAGTGTATGACACTGTCAGGGCTCCTAGGAACCTATCTATCATACATAGTGTATGACACTGTCAGGGCTCCTAGGAACCTATCTATAATACATAGTGTATGACACTGTCAGGGCTCCTAGGAACCTATCTATAATACATAGTGTGTGACACTGTCAGGGCTCCTAGGACTATATATATCTATACTACATAGTGTATGACACTGTCAGGGCTCCTAGGACTATATATATCTATCATACATAGTGTATAACACTGTCAGGGCTCCTAGGAACCTATCTATAATACATAGTGTATAACACTGTCAGGGCTCCTAGGAACCTATCTATAATACATAGTGTATGACACTGTCAGGGCTCCTAGGAACCTATCTATAAAACATAGTGTATAACACTGTCAGGGCTCCTAGGAACCTATCTATATAACATAGTGTAAAACACTCCTAGGAACCTATCTATAATACATAGTGTATGACACTGTCAGGACTCCTAGGAACCTATCTATAATACATAGTGTATGACACTGTCAGGGCTCCTAGGAACCTATCTATAATACATAGTGTATGACACTGTCAGGGCTCCTAGGAACCTATCTATAATACATAGTGTATGACACTGTCAGGGCTCCTAGGAACCTATCTATAAAACATAGTGTATAACACTGTCAGGGCTCCTAGGAACCTATCTATAGTACATAGTGTATGACACTGTCAGGGCTCCTAGGAACCTATCTATAGTACATAGTGTATGACACTGTCAGGGCTCCTAGGAACCTATCTATAAAACATAGTGTATAACACTGTCAGGGCTCCTAGGAACCTATCTATAGTACATAGTGTATGACACTGTCAGGGCTCCTAGGAACCTATCTATAGTACATAGTGTATGACACTGTCAGGGCTCCTAGGAACCTATCTATATAACATAGTGTAAAACACTCCTAGGAACCTGTTATACTCTGGGTGCTGAATAGACCCCCAGTGTATAATGCCATGCAATTTTAGTTTGCCCGAGACAAATCTACAAATCTCCATTTCTTTGGCTTTGTAAAAAATGAACAGTTTGGAATATTCAGGTTGACCCCGGCTCAGTATAAGTCGGTTTGCCCATCTCTAATAAGAATACCATTCCAAGGTTATGAAGCAAAAAACACATTCTCCATTATTTTGGCTTTCCAGCATGTAACATTGATAAACTATATGACAAGGCAGATTTTCTATGGTGATAAGTAAATAATAAGAATGTGCCTGCTAGGTCATTATTATTTTATGGACGTATAAACCGGTCCCTCAGGGAGCCCTTAAAAGCAAAGACTTGTATATACACATATGAAAGAAGAGATAAATCAATCTAACTATAGAGACAAGAACAAACCCCACCAGGGAGTTCCTCCATCAGATAATATACAGTAAAGTTCCTGAAATATCTATCTATCTAGAGACTAGCATAGGAAGGAAAAATAACGGCTGTGCAATGCAAAGTTTTGGAGAATTGGCCATTAATAAGCTCATTTTTTTATTTTTTTGTCTAAGGTTCGAAGCGTCCAAGTTTTGAAACAGGTTGAGTTTGAGGATGGCGGCCTCGTGGCAAGCGCTTCAGTCCTGTGTTTGCTGCAAAGTGACAGCTGGTATGATGATCTGGGGGCCATAACATTCAATGGACGGTCACCCCTTGTAGTGATACTGGGAATACTAACAGCTCACTGATATGTGCGGGACACCCTGGGGTAATATGTGTGGTCACTCATGGTAGGGCTTTCAATTGGCATTTCTCAGCAGGATAATGCTCGCCCACAATCTTAGGATTGTCTTCATCATTTTACAAAATATTTTTGGCCTTCCTTCATTAGATAGATAGGAGATAGATAGATAGATAGATAGATAGATAGATAGATAGATAGATAGGAGATAGATAGATAGATGATAGATAGATAGATAGATAGATAGATAGATAGATAGATAGGAGATAGATAGATAGATAGATAGATAGATAGGAGATAGTTAGTTAGATAGATAGATAGATAGATAGATAGATAGATAGATAGATGATAGATAGATAGATAGATAGATAGATAGATAGATAGATAGATAGGAGATAGATAGATAGATAGATAGATAGATAGATAGGAGATAGATAGATAGATAGATAGATAGGAGATAGATAGATAGATAGATAGATAGATAGATAGATAGATAGATAGGAGATAGATAGATAGATAGATAGATAGATAGATAGATGATAGATAGATAGATAGATAGATGATAGATAGATAGATAGGAGATAGATAGATAGATAGATAGATAGATAGATAGATAGATAGATAGATAGAACAGACCCCAGGGCGAGGGATTCAATATGTTTTCTCTGTACGGTGTTCTGTTATATAACGCTCCGTATAAACAAGAAAATCTAAGAAAGAAAACAGATAAATTCTACAATTACACCTTCAGCAAATCGTTGATCTGCAGTCTCGCAATAAATGGAAAATCATTGTTATGATTGATGGAAAGCAAACATCTTGGATAGAGACGTTACTGCTACATTTGCTCCAATATTCCATTTTAATGTTTTTTGTTGTTTTTTTTTAAGAAAAATCTCTCCTGTAAATATGACAGGTCTGGAAGACTATCTTTTATGTAATATGACATAGTACTGTCTTCTTCTGATATAGTTCTTCTTTAACAGGTTCATCTTGACCCTGGACAAAGCTTACACCAGCCATCATTCAGTTGAATTTGGAAGGGGTGGGGGTAGACGACCTTAAGCCACCTTCCCACTAATTAGAGAACACATTTAGCTTAGTAGATTTCAATCAGTGCATGGACTCTTCCTTTTTGACAAAGAAGAAAGGTTAATTTCAGAAACAATGTTGCAACTGCAACCTAGTATAAAAACAGCTGGACTACAATGATATCCAAAGGATGCCCAAATAACAGTGACATTCAGTTGAATATGGAAGGGGTGTTAGTAGATGACCTTAAGCTACCTTCCCACTAACCAGAGGTCACATTTAGCTTAGTAGATTTCTATCAGTGCATGGACTCCTCCTTTTTGACAAAGAAGAAAGATTAACTTCGGAAACAATGTTGCAACTGCAACCTAGTACAAAAACAGCTGGACTACAATGATATCCAAAGGATGCCCAAATAACAGTGACATTCAGTTGAATATGGAAGGGGTGCTGGTAGATGACCTTAAGCTACCTTCCTGCTAACCAGAGGTCACATTTAGCTTAGTAGATTCCTTTTTGACAAAGAAGAAAGGTTAACTTTGGAAACAATGTTGCAACTGCAACCTAGTACAAAAACAGCTGGACTGCAATGATACCCAAAGGGTGCCCAAATAACAGTGACTTATTAGACCTAAATAAAACCACACAAGGACAAGGACCCATGTCGATTCTCAGATTCCAGTGGTCAGTGGGGTTGAGCAATCGGGATCAGAAAAGATCGGATCCTGATCAGCGATGAAGCAAATTTCACGATCAGGATTGGCTGGAAAATGATCGGAGATCAGATTTTAAAATCGATCCTGAAATCTCAAGATCGGCTCAACCCTAGTGGTCAGGTCCTAATTTATAAGCATCAAAGACTTTGTAGTTGGACCCTCCTAGATAGTAGAGTCCCTGGAGCATTTGCTTCTTTTGCCCTCTCTATAGTCCTGCCCTAGCAATGACTTTCCATGTGCCATACGTACAATGTAAGTTTGTATTGGAACATTTGTCCTACAGTTTATCCACCAATAAGAGATGACTGATCCTATAGTTCAATTGATCCTATGGGAAGACAACCCTGAAATGGGATTGTCCAATGGATATGATTTAGAACAATTCCGTACAAATCTTATGACGGCAACAACAAACGTTTTTCTCTGCTTCGCTGCGTAATTCTATGATGAAATCCTCACCGTGTCTAGATTCTCAATAGTTAATATGACCATTTGTCGGATTTGATATCCAGATGTTTAAAGGTCACGTAAAGGACAGTGCTGTTAGGAGGCAACAACCTGAGCTCATATGGCCAATTAAATTAATTAAAATTATGGAGCGCCATCACTAATTATATGCACCTGACACTGTAACTAATAGCATAAATTAGGAAATGTATTTCCCGCCTCCCCTACTACATTGTACAGTGTTCCAGATTATTACTTGGCTCATAGGGGTTAATTATTTCCCCTACTGAAGCGACTCCTAATTATGTATCTGCAGACAGACCCAATAGATCAATAGTTATTCTTAATAGGGTCATTAATGGTTTTCTGTACAATCTGGCCTTCAGACAGGAGAAACACATATTGGATATCTTATAGTGGTGTCATTTGTAAGTAACATTGGTATAATTCTATATTACATATGTGATAATGTAATGTACCGTAATCTTTCCTTGCCTAAAGGAAAAAGAGATTGGTTAATATAAGGTGGGTGGCGTCTCGTATATCTCCATGAAGAATTGTATTCCTGTTCCTTGAAGGATAGTGTAACCACTGGAGGACATGCCATGCAAAATCACCTTACAGTATCGATTTCTTTTCCACTCTTCCCTAGATTTATGGGGTTAATGTAACCTGCCTTTAACTCCTGTTGCAGGCGTGTATCCTTGTGGGGTAGATATTCACCATGGCCATTGCCCTTACTCTGTCATTCTCGCCCAACTATTGCTCTCTGTCTGCGCCCAACATCATAAACTATGCTGCTCATGTTTTATCCGTTCCATTGTTTCCTTTGTTGCTCATGTACTGTGCCCCTATTTCTTCCTGATACATGTTGACACTCCATTGAAACCCTTCGAAGAGGTTGTCTCCATAAAGGTAACCCCTGTCCATATGCCTGTTGGACCTATGGATGCCATAGTGGAAGGTGTTCTGCTTGGGACCCTGTTTATTAGTCAGAATGGAGAAACTCTGCCCCATTCCTACTGTATATTACATCATCAGTCATCTATTACAAAGTCCACAGTTTAATAAATGTAATATATACCCAGATATGGAGATAATAGCTTCCTTTTTAAAAATGGGAGGAATAAGTTCACATTGCAGGCAAACAAAGCAGTATTTCTAAAGCAATACATTTAAGTAAAGTCTTCAATTGACATGAGCTACCAGTAAAGATAGGATCCTTGAGATGGGGATACCCAACTGAGAAGATTCTGACAAATAGCCAATAGCAAGCTTTTGAGACTACTTGTATATACTATGCCTGATGACGAGACCTAAGCATACTCAAAAGCTTGCTACTGTATTTGTCGTCATCAAGGGATCAACCACTGAGGATTCAGAATTTTTGCCTTTTCTAATATGTATAGAGAGCACATTCTCATAAGATGACCCTGTTCAGAGGGCAAGATGGCCTATCCTGTTATCTTTAAGACCAGCAGCATCAGAGGTGTCTCACAATGACTCCCCAATCCTTCTACATGAAGCTGAGTTTCCATCAAGCCGCGAGGGCAATAACTCATAGTCACGGTTTTCGTATGACTATGAAATCTTGATGTAAATTTGCATTTCTTAGTGATTTCTTAAAGGTGTTATCTACCTGTGGTGCTCAGAGATTGGAACATCCTGCTTTCCGGGGTGATTCTGGGTGCAGCTTAATAATCAGTCCTCATCTGTTATTCCACCACAGAGCTATAGCCTGATATCCCGGGGAGCTGCCGAAGCTCCTGCCAGCATGCAATGTTTGTGCATTTCCTATGGACCGCAAGTAGTAAAGCATTCTAAGACCCTGTTCACATCTAGCACTGTAATATAGCACAGGATGAAAAAGCTGGAAAATAAAATCTCGTAATATAGTGTCTATTAATTGAGCATCGGTAATGATTTTATATGTAACTTCCAATGGCATAGTTTATGACGTTAACTAAGTATCGGGTGGTGGCGGAGACCCTTCTACCTGACAAAAATACAAGTTAAAAATACCTGGAAATATAATTCTCCGGGACCTTCTCTTGTGTGCAGATATTTACAATTCAGCCCTTTATGAGATGCCAGTTGAGTGCCAACCTGCAACAATGAATAATCTGTACCTGTCACCCGCCCAGAGTCACTTGATGTATACAATGTAGCGAGAAGCAATGCAACTTCTACCTCCTCTATAGTTATATGACTACTTATATAGGGCACTAGTTAAAGGCAGTCTGTTAGCAGAACCCATCATATCAACATGGCTGCGGAGAAAGATAGCTTAGGGTCACCTGAATCCATTGGTGTCCTCTTCTCTGAATTGCTGCCTCTGTTGCTGAGATGTCGCCATTTTTGCAAATTGACTTTTTGGAGCAAGAAGAATATTGATCCCTTTAAGTTTCCAGACACAATGGGACACAATATAGCTGCCCATGTAATTCTACATAAGGCTAGGGCTATATCAAGACTTTGGCCACAAACCAAAGATCTCCATCTTTCACTCTTGTTAATGGAGTTGCAATGCAAAAAAGTCGAACATTGCTTGAAGACGGTCACGGAATGAGACTCAATTTACAAAGAGAGTGAAAAAGTTGCAGGGAGACACAGCGAGGTTGTGGCCCTAACCTAAAAATGGAGGTGAAATACTGGGCAAGATAACACTCATATCAGCCAGTACTTGCTACAATGTTAGAAGACCAAAAAGCTCAAGGATAGCAGAATAGAACAGTAAGGGCAGCATATTATATATTGTATGGGCAGCATATTATATATTGTAAGGGCAGCATATTATATATTGTAAGGGCAGCATATTATATATTGTAAGGGCAGCATATTACATATTGTAAGGGCAGCATATTATATATTGTAAGGGCAGTATATTACATATTGTAAGGGCAGCATATTATATATTGTATGGGCAGCATATTATATATTGTAAGGGCAGCATATTATATATTGTAAGGGCAGCATATTACATATTGTAAGGGAAGCATATTATATATTGTAAGGGGAGCATATTATATATTGTAAGGCAGAATATTATATATTGTAAGGGCAGCATATTATATATTGTAAGGGCAGCATATTACATATTGTAAGGGCAGCATATTATATTTTGTAAGGGCAGCATATTACATATTGTAAGGGAAGCATATTATATATTGTAAGGCAAAATATTATATATTGTAAGGCAGAATATTATATATTGTAAGGGCAGTATATTATATATTGTAAGGGCAGCATATTATATATTGTAAGGGCAGCATATTACATATTGTAAGGGCAGCATATTATATTTTGTAAGGGCAGCATATTACATATTGTAAGGGAAGCATATTATATATTGTAAGGCAGAATATTATATATTGTAAGGGCAGCATATTATATATTATAAGGGCAGCATATTATATATTGTAAGAGCAGCATATTATATATTGTAAGAGCAGCATATTATATATTGTAAGGGCGGCATATTATATATTGTAAGGGCAGCATATTATATATTGTAAGGGCAGAATATTATATATTGTAAGGGCAGCATATTACATATTGTAAGGGCAGCATATTATATATTGTAAGGGCAGCATATTATATATTGTAAGGGCAGTATATTACATATTGTAAGGGCAGCATATTATATATTGTAAGGGCAGCATATTACATATTGTAAGGGCAGCATATTATATATTGTAAGAGCAGCATATTATATATTGTAAGAGCAGCATATTACATATTGTAAGGGCAGCATATTATATATTGTAAGAGCAGCATATTACATATTGTAAGGGCAGCATATTATATATTGTAAGGGCAGTATATTACATATTGTAAGGGCAGCATATTATATATTATAAGGGCAGCATATTATATATTGTAAGAGCAGCATATTATAGATTGTAAGAGCAGCATATTATAGATTGTAAGAGCAGCATATTATATATTGTAAGGGCGGCATATTATATATTGTAAGGGCAGCATATTATATATTGTAAGGGCAGAATATTATATATTGTAAGGGCAGCATATTACATATTGTAAGGGCAGCATATTATATATTGTAAGGGCAGCATATTATATATTGTAAGGGCAGTATATTACATATTGTAAGGGCAGCATATTATATATTGTAAGGGCAGCATATTATATATTGTAAGGGCAGCATATTATATATTGTAAGGGCAGAATATTATATATTGTAAGGGCAGCATATTACATATTGTAAGGGCAGTATATTATATATTGTAAGGGCAGCATATTATATATTGTAAGGGCAGCATATTACATATTGTAAGGGCAGCATATTATATATTGTAAGGGCAGCATATTACATATTGTAAGGGCAGCATATTATATATTGTAAGAGCAGCATATTATATATTGTAAGAGCAGCATATTACATATTGTAAGGGCAGCATATTATATATTGTAAGGGCAGTATATTACATATTGTAAGGGCAGCATATTATATATTATAAGGGCAGCATATTATATATTGTAAGAGCAGCATATTATAGATTGTAAGAGCAGCATATTATAGATTGTAAGAGCAGCATATTATATATTGTAAGGGCGGCATATTATATATTGTAAGGGCAGCATATTATATATTGTAAGGGCAGAATATTATATATTGTAAGGGCAGCATATTACATATTGTAAGGGCAGCATATTATATATTGTAAGGGCAGCATATTACATATTGTAAGGGCAGCATATTATATATTGTAAGGGCAGCATATTATATATTGTAAGGGCAGTATATTACATATTGTAAGGGCAGCATATTACATATTGTATGGGCAGAATATTATATATTGTAAGGGCGGCATATGATATATTGTAAGGGCGGCATATTACATATTGTAAGGGCGGCATATTATATATTGTAAGGGCAGCATATTACATATTGTAAGGGCAGCATATTATATATTGTAAGGGCAGCATATTATATATTGTAAGGGCAGCATATTATATATTGTAAGGGCAGTATATTACATATTGTAAGGGCAGCATATTATATATTGTAAGGGCAGCATATTATATATTGTAAGGGCAGCATATTATATATTGTAAGGGCGGCATATTACATATTGTAAGGGCGGCATATTACATATTGTAAGGGCAGGATATTATATATTGTAAGGGCAGCATATTATATATTGTAAGAGCAGTATATTATGTATTGTAAGGGAAGCTTATTATATATTGTATGGGCAGCATATTATATATTGTAAGGGCAGCATATTATATATTGTAAGGGCAGCATATTATATATTGTAAGGGCAGTATATTATATATTGTAAGGGCAGCATATTATATATTGTAAGGGCAGTATATTATATATTGTAAGGGCAGCATATTATATATTGTAAGGGGAGCATATTATATATTGTAAGGGCAGCATATTATATATTGTAAGGGCAGCATATTATATATTGTAAGGGCAGCATATTATATATTGTAAGGGCAGCATATTATATATTGTAAGGGCAGCATATTATATATTGTAAGGGCAGTATATTACATATTGTAAGGGCAGCATATTATATATTGTAAGGGCAGCATATTATATATTGTAAGGGCAGCATATTATATATTGTAAGGGCAGCATATTATATATTGTAAGGGCAGTATATTACATATTGTAAGGGCGGCATATTACATATTGTAAGGGCAGCATATTATATATTGTAAGGGCAGTATATTATATATTGTAAGGGCAGCATATTATATATTGTAAGGGGAGCATATTATATATTGTAAGGGCAGCATATTATATATTGTAAGGGCAGCATATTATATATTGTAAGGGCAGCATATTATATATTGTAAGGGCAGCATATTATATATTGTAAGGGCAGCATATTATATATTGTAAGGGCAGTATATTACATATTGTAAGGGCAGCATATTATATATTGTAAGGGCAGCATATTATATATTGTAAGGGCAGCATATTATATATTGTAAGGGCAGTATATTATATATTGTAAGGGCAGCATATTACATATTGTATGGGCAGAATATTATATATTGTAAGGGCGGCATATGATATATTGTAAGGGCGGCATATTACATATTGTAAGGGCAGCATATTATATATTGTAAGGGCAGCATATTACATATTGTAAGGGCAGCATATTATATATTGTAAGGGCAGCATATTACATATTGTAAGGGCAGCATATTATATATTGTAAGGGCAGCATATTATATATTGTAAGGGCAGCATATTATATATTGTAAGGGCAGTATATTACATATTGTAAGGGCAGCATATTATATATTGTAAGGGCAGCATATTATATATTGTAAGGGCAGCATATTATATATTGTAAGGGCAGTATATTACATATTGTAAGGGCGGCATATTACATATTGTAAGGGCAGCATATTATATATTGTAAGGGCAGCATATTATATATTGTAAGAGCAGTATATTATGTATTGTAAGAGCAGTATATTATGTATTGTAAGGGAAGCTTATTATATATTGTATGGGCAGCATATTATATAATGTAAGGGCGGCATATTACATATTGTAAGGGCAGCATATTATATATTGTAAGAGCAGCATATTACATATTGTAAGGGCAGCATATTACATATTGTAAGGGCAGCATATTATATATTGTATGGGCAGCATATTACATATTGTAAGGGCAGCATATTATATATTGTAAGGGCAGCATATTATATATTGTAAGGGCAGCATATTATATATTGTAAGGGCAGCATATTATATATTGTAAGGGCAGCATATTATATATTGTAAGGGCAGTATATTACATATTGTAAGGGCAGCATATTATATATTGTAAGAGCAGCATATTATATATTGTAAGGGCAGCATATTATATATTGTAAGGGCAGCATATTATATATTGTAAGGGCAGTATATTATATATTGTAAGGGCAGCATATTACATATTGTATGGGCAGAATATTATATATTGTAAGGGCGGCATATGATATATTGTAAGGGCGGCATATTACATATTGTAAGAGCGGCATATTATATATTGTAAGGGCAGCATATTACATATTGTAAGGGCAGCATATTATATATTGTAAGGGCTGCATATTATATATTGTAAGGGCAGCATATTATATATTGTAAGGGCAGCATATTATATATTGTAAGGGCAGCATATTATATATTGTAAGGGCAGCATATTATATATTGTAAGGGCAGCATATTATATATTGTAAGGGCAGCATATTATATATTGTAAGGGCAGTATATTACATATTGTAAGGGCAGAATATTATATATTGTAAGGGCAGCATATTATATATTGTAAGGGCAGCATATTATATATTGTAAGGGCAGCATATTATATATTGTAAGGGCAGTATATTATATATTGTAAGGGCAGCATATTATATATTGTAAGGGCAGCATATTATATATTGTAAGGGCAGCATATTATATATTGTAAGAGCAGCATATTATATATTGTAAGGGCGGCATATTATATATTGTAAGGGCAGCATATTATATATTGTAAGGGCAGTATATTACATATTGTAAGGGCAGCATATTATATATTGTAAGGGCAGCATATTATATATTGTAAGGGCGGCATATTACATATTGTAAGGGCGGCATATTACATACTGTAAGGGCAGCATATTATATATTGTAAGGGCAGCATATTATATATTGTAAGAGCAGTATATTATGTATTGTAAGGGAAGCTTATTATATATTGTATGGGTAGCATATTACATATTGTAAGGGCAGCATATTACATATTGTAAGGGCAGCATATTACATATTGTTTGGGCAGAATATTACATATTGTAAGGGCAGCATATTATATAATGTAAGGGCGGCATATTACATATTGTAAGGGCAGCATATTATATATTGTAAGAGCAGCATATTACATATTGTAAGGGCAGCATATTACATATTGTAAGGGCAGCATATTATATATTGTATGGGCAGCATATTACATATTGTAAGGGCAGCATATTACATATTGTAAGGGCAGCATATTATATATTGTAAGGGCAGCATATTATATATTGTAAGAGCAGTATATTATGTATTGTAAGGGAAGCTTATTATATATTGTATGGGCAGCATATTATATATTGTAAGGGCGGCATATTATATATTGTAAGAGCAGTATATTATGTATTGTAAGGGAAGCTTATTATATATTGTATGGGCAGCATATTACATATTGTAAGGGCAGCATATTACATATTGTAAGGGCAGCATATTACATATTGTATGGGCAGAATATTACATATTGTAAGGGCAGCATATTATATAATGTAAGGGCGGCATATTACATATTGTAAGGGCAGCATATTACATATTGTAAGGGCAGCATATTATATATTGTAAGGGCAGCATATTACATATTGTAAGGGCAGCATATTATATATTGTAAGGGCAGCATATTACATACTGTAAGGCAAGCATATTATATATTGTAAGGGGAGCATATTATATATTGTAAGGGCAGCATATTATATATTGTAAGGGTGGCATATTATATATTGTAAGGGCAGCATATTACATATTGTAAGGGCAGCATATTATATATTGTAAGGGCAGCTTATTATATATTGTATGGGCAGCATATTATATATTATAAGGGCAGCATATTATATATTGCAAGGGCAGCATGTTATATATAACAATACATAACACTTAACAATAGCCTATCTATCAATGTTGCGAGGAGCGGGGGAGGTGTGGGGGCCTCTTTTCTCATAAAAACACTGTACTCATAAATGAACCGTTTGCTGTATTCTTTCAGTGCTGTTTTGGCTGGCTGCTAGTAATATGGACCTGTAAATAACGTATACTGCCCTTACACAGCACAGCATACAGTATTACGCTGATAGCACTATGTTCAGTTTGTATTGCATATAGTAAGTTTATATTACTTCTTTTTGCCAATAACTTTACGGACTTAAAGGGATCATCTGCCCACATAAAAAACATATCCCAAGGGTATGATAGAAGTATTTTACCCTAGGTATGTATTAGCTTTAAGCGCTTCTTCTTTACATGTCAGGAACAAGGCTGAGCTTTACGTGATAGCATGACATCCCGTGTTCTGATCTCATTGTTGCATTGCTATTGATACAATGTATTGCTTTATCCATCTTGCTCTGTTTGCCACACAGTTACATTCCTCTCCTCATTGTTTACAGCTGGTTATCTAGGTTCTAGTCCTGCTCACAGGTCGGGATGATTCCTGATCAGTTATATTCTCTTTTCTCTCTCTGCATATGGCTTTCAGATTTTAAGCCCTGATGAGGGTTAGAAATGTTTCTTAGCAGTCTCTCTGTTATCTGTGTCTATATATCCAGAGATAACTGTGCCATTTAGAGCAAGCGGGAGCTGAATCCAAGAATGAGCTGAAAACCAGGAAGTGTAGGGGAGAGGAGACAAGAGAACAGATGAAATCCTGAGATGAGAAACCCCTTTAAGACATCAGGCCATTAGAGAGGTTGGGCTAGCAGAAGATTATCATGCCCCTTTCAGATGGCATCCATGATTTGGACGGTAAGCCATACCCTCTACTATGATGAGCATATTCATGCAAACAGATGAGGTGAGGGCGCTCATGTCTACCTGCAGCAGACACTTCTATTCTACTTGTACCAGACACAGTGGGGCACTATAATAGGATTGACTTTTTCCATTTGCTATACTGATAGTATCTCTGTGCGTGTGATCCCTATGACTAGTATCCCGGTCATTATATTGGAATATGAGGGGCTGGATCTATAAATTCATAAAACCTTGTCTTTAGCCTTTGTGTTCACAGACCCTGTAATTTAAGAGCTGAAAAGGATAAAGATTACCTTGTGTCCATGAATTGATACAGAAATGTACCTGCGAGTGAAATTCTAAAGGTCATCGCTATTCGCTTAAACTGCTCACAATGACACCCAACATTTATAGTCACATCTTTCAATTTCTCCTGCCAACAGCTGAGCTTTTCACAGTCTGTAATCTTTGGGTATTAAAGGGAAAGGATTCCTTTTCTGCGTCATATTTTTCTGCCATCCCACTAATCCTGGCTACAAATGTTATTATTCGGGTTATAATAGATGATCTAATATTCCTCTTTGGAATGTACGAAAACCTCGATACAAAATATCACCTGTGGAATTTTTGTATAAACATGAAGGGAACCTGCCGTGGACAACATGGCCTCTGATCTGCATGCGGCCTCTTATACAGTAGATGGCGATGGGTGAAGCTTGCGAGGTTGGTTTGTCAAATATTCGCAAAATGTTTAGCATCTTGTCGCACCTCCCTTGTGCCTCCATTTCTTATACTCTGGCATCTGAGCAGCGCTTTTCTCTCTGCATTTTTCATGCAGAAACCACACGGACCCCATTATGGTCTATGGGATCCGCGGGTTTCCTTAGGTAACCACTTTTTTATGCAGATTAGGTTTCCATTCAGGGGGTTCCCAAGCGGATTCCCCAATCGGAAACCCGAACGCTGATGTGAACCGGGCCTTAGCTGAATAGGAGCAGAGCTGTTTTAGCTCCCCGTCCACTGCTCTAGATCAGCAGATCTGTATAGGGCCATGGGTCAAGTCTGTTGATCCTCGTAGGTCAGATACTGATGACTTGTCTTCTGTATAGTCATCAGTATGAAAAGTGCTGCTAGGGTTGGAAAAGTCTTTAAAGGGATTATGCCATTTGAAAATGACCTTTTTTTGCATCACGTTTCCATGTAACTTTGTTTAAAAAGAAAACCCAAAGAACAAAAAACTATATCCTGCAATTTTCATGCTGTCTACTAAACCTAATAATAGACTGACACTTTCCAATTATGTGGGTGGGGGGGGGGGTTCCTTTGCAGTCTTCAAATTTACATTCCAACTGAAAATACGTTAGAAGATAACATCTCTAAAGATAACCACATAACATCCATCATTACATCACTACTGACAGATGATGTCACAGCTTATCTCTGCCCCCTCTCTGCACAGAGCACGTCTAGACTCTCCAATACACCGCAATGAGTCTATTTCTTCCCATCGGCCATGACTGTGCTGTAAAATTTGTCCAAATTCAGGGGATTGTTTTTACAAATTGTGCAATCATCATTTGTGGAAAGTTTCATTGTCCTTTCTCCGCGTATCGCCGTGTTCTCGGGCCGCCACTCACCGCTTACACTAAGTCATGTTTCTGAGTAATAATGGCTCGGTGCTTAATTCTAACTCTAAATAACAACTCCTATAAATGGAAACTAATGGTCGCATTGATTCTGCCGACATGTCATATATTTCCGTCCCTAGAGAGCGCGGTTTCGTAAACAGGAAATGCATCATTAGAATGAATTGTCCTCCTGCTAAAGACATTTACACCTATTATATCCGGTATGGATTCCTGAATCACGCATATTAGTAACGCGCGGTACTGCTGTGCAAGAGGATACAAGTAGATGTGTACGGTGTCTGTCTAAACAATCCTGGAAAATGGCTTTGACAGATGGTCCTTTGAGATGTTATCAATGCACGTGATCCCCTATTCATTGTGGGCTGAGGATATTTATAGGATATTATTCATCACTGGACAAAGGTCAAGTAATCCCTGACAACAAAATGTCCAGGATACATGAGAAGAGCACAAATTATTGGTTAGAACTACTGAGACCTGAGAACGTAACATGTGCCATTTATAATTCGGGATCTTTGGACTATTATCTGTGCCCCTCTGCCCCGTCCATAGATCCTTTCCTTTGTATCCAGCTTGACATGACATGCTCATCAGCCATATTTATATTTCAGTGAGACGTGCCAATCTAATGTGCATGGGACCTCCCGAATCTGGCATGGTGAAATTCAACATGCATTGGGTTTTTTGGGGGGTTAAGGGAAAACTTCCTCCAAAAGAAAGTGTGTGCATGTATAGGAGTGGATTAGTAGATACGACAAGAAAACCCAAAATGCGCTCCTTAGAACTAATCAGTAGGAGAGCGACTGGCATGGGTGCTCATCCAATCCGAGCTTGGGTCATAGGCTTCTTAAAAAGAAGACACTTGGAGGTCCGAGTATGGAAACAGGGCACTCTAGCTAGTGTCTTATCAGATAAATCTGGAGTCATGTAGAATCGAAGAGAAAATTAGGGAGCAAATCCCAAACATTGCCAGGGTGCACACTCTCCCGGCATGATACATTTGTATATACAACATAGCACTTGTCCAGGACATCTCTTTTGTACTTTGGATCTGATGAAGGGGTTCGCTCTTTGTAACATGTAATAAAGCCCTGAATATTGTTAGCCGTACCAATAAAAGTTCTGCGTTGTACCATGAGCGTATCGTGTTCTACTTCTCTGAGAGAGAGAGCGCATCCTGGCAATTTTAGGGAATTTGTTCCCTAATATTCTCTATGAGTTGGGCCAAGTGAGTGTTTTTCCAGCAGGTGATTTATCTCTATGTAGCATCGAACTGGTCCACGAGAGCACCTAACAGGTGTGGGCAATAACACAACAATAACCAAGTAGTCGACAACCAAATTTGAGGTTACTATGATCTATTTCTTAGGGGTTATGGAGGCTGGGTCCCAGAATCATTTTATATTATGGGCTCTGAGACCCCCAGTCTGACATTGCCCTTATGGCCATATAATAAACAAAGTTAATAATACGGAAACATTTTGTCTCCTGCTCCTTTTTATAATCTCCATTGCTTGGGTTGGAAGTATAGGGCGGTAGCTTACTGCAACAGCAAGCTTCTCCCATTGAAATAGAGAACAGGCAGGACTAAGCCCACATCCCTAACTAAGCCCCCAATGGCATGACTAGCCACACGTGCAAAGTAACAAGAGGTGAGGATTTCTACAAGACAGTTGTAGATTGACAAATAGGTAAACAATTTATTTTTGTTTTTCCAAGTCTCCGTTCCCATTGGCATTACGCTCCCCGTTTTGTCAGATTTCTGTTTCCCTGAGAGAGGCCGAATGACATGAGCTGCTGAACTTCTGCGCCCGGTCCACAAAGATCAAAACTGTCAAGAATCTCTTGTTGATAAGGTCAAAACGGAATTAATGACTTCCATCTAAACAGTATTGCTCATGTCTCGGTGTGTCGTCCTTTGTTGTGCAAATATTCTATAGCAAGTCCATTTTACAACAAATTCTCCATATGTAGTTTTATTTCTGCCATTTCTGTAGTGAGGGATAGACTGTAAGAAGAGGATCGGATATTCCTGAAGTATCTGCAGAGCTTCTCGAGGAGGCTTTGATTATGTCCTACTGCGGCCTGGAAAGAGTGATGACAAGGGGAAAATTACTTACTCCGAGTCTGATTGCAACGCTGATATAGTTCTCTTGATTCTCTTTTGCCAAGTTAGCTTTCATTTATAAATGCTTTTTTATGGCAATATCCCATCATGGATTTGTCAGGGACTTCCTAGTTGTCATCCCTTGTGCACCACACATCCCTTAGTTCAGAATCCTGGATGGTTGTCAGCTATGATCTCATTTAGAGACACAGAAATTAGTGTTCAAGGGCCACATGGTGGCTCAGTGGTTAGCACTGCAGCCTTGCAGCACTGGAGTCCTGGGTTTGAATCCTGCCAATGACAACATCTGCAAGGAGTTTGTATGTTCTCCCCGTGTTTGCATTGATTTCCTCCCATATTCCAAAGACTCCAATGTACATTGTGATCCCTATATGGGACTCACAATCCACATTATTATCCATAGTACATGGTACATGTGAGTCCCTTTACATATTTTGCAATAGGCCCAGGACCTTCAAGTTATACCTCTGGGAAGAGTGGACTAAGCACCTGCAACAACTAAGTAGCTCCAACAACTCCAACTCATTGTATCCCAACTGATTCCGGCACCGTTGGCAGTTTTTTCTCGATCCCACACCGTTCCTGAGCAATCACTGTTGTTAGTTTCACCACAATTATGTTCTCTAATGTTGAATGAGCGGTCCTGGACTGAAGTAGGAAGTCAGGACGGGGGAGAGTATTATTGTGCTGAAATTAACAACAATGGTTGCTCAGGAATGGCGGAGGATAGAGAAAAATAATCCAACTGTGCTGGAATCAGTGGAGAGGCAACTATTGGAGGAGGTTAAGACTTGGAGTTGGTTTTGGTGGTGCAAAATCCTCTTTAAATGGGTTAAATACAATACAATACAGATATAGTTCAGTGCTGTTGGCCCAATAACCTATTTAAAGGGGTTCTCCCATCTCAGTGTATCAGCCAGGCTGCATGCAGTGTCTGCTTCTCACTTCCCATATGTCTCTCCCTTCCCCCTCCCTCCTGCTGAACAGGACACACAACACTTCTGCAGGTCAGATAATCTGCAGATTCTTGTACAGAACAAAGTGTTATCTGTGTTTTTACATAGAGAGATAACAGACTTGGATTTATCAGATAACTGCAATTATCTGAACAGATTGGCCTGCCAGCAAGAGCAGTGAGCGAGTGAGGTCACTTGTCTTATAGGTCCGTGATTATAGCAACGCTGTGTAAACAATGGAAGGAATAAGTTCACATAGCAGGCAAACAAAGCAAAATTTCTAAAGCAATATATTTAGGAAACGTCTTCAATTTACATAAGCTATCAGTATAGATAGGATCCTTGAAATGGGACAACCCCTTTAACTTGCATCTTCAGAGACCGATCCATCTCTGTGTGTGAGGTCAACACATAACCTTGAGATTGACAGATGTGAGCCCTTTAGGCAGTGCTGTTGCCCAATTCCTCCATCTATCCTAATCTGCTAATATTAATTTAGAGATATTTCTTATATTACAGATTGGGAGTCTGGATTTCATTAATTCAGTGTAAATAGAATTACGTGGGTTTGCCAACTTCTATCTGGAGAAGGCGCTATTGGCCGCATGCTGGAGAGCGGCTTATGTTACCTTGTTTTGAATGATATAGTTGAATAAAGACAAGATGAACTTGAGAAAGCTATCATTCAGATCCAAGGTGACCTTATCTAATATAGAAAGAAACATATGGAGCTGCAAATCCTTCGGGTGAACTTGGGAACCTCGACAACACAGGAAGGCAGAAAGATCAACCGCCACAATGAAGGCTGCGTATATTGCTTGTAGTAAATTACCTTGCACAGCAGAACATCGAGATAATCTGCTTTTAACCCATTTTCGGCAAAGGAGGCCTGGAAGAACTAAACGCACAAATGAGGGAACGCACAGACGCGGCTTCCACAGACAAAATAAACTGGCTTGCGAAGTCACCTAGCTCATATCAGACCCTTGAGGCTTCTGTAAGGAGATTTATTCAGCTGATAATTCCAGTTTCTACCCACCGTGAAGACTGACTATTATGGATGAATGCACAGAGGCTGCCATAATGAGACCTGACATATATAGTCATTAGGTGCAGAAGATGACATGGAGCATTGCAAATTTTACCCCAAACTAAGAGAAGGATTCTGGCTTCCAGATAATAATAAAATGTTCAGTATAATATTGGTGTTCCTTATAATTGGGGTCATAGGAAGGTGATCGAGAAGAAGCGGCCGTACAGAAAAAGTGATAAAAGGAATTCCAGCGCTTGCACCAGGGTCATAAAAGTGCAAAGAGAGTGCAACTGAATGCATGCTTGGAAATGACAGCTACAGATTTTAGCACAATGTACGGTGTACTCTCTGTTATCCCACAAAAGACTGTGATTTTCCAATATCTTTAGTGGGATGAAAGAAAGTGATGACTGTTGGCCAAAAGATAGCAGTGTCCATAAGACAGGGTCACACTGGATACAAGCGGTGACCAGACCCATCTGACAGTGGACAGAAAAAGAGAATTCGGAAAGGCTCCCGATCTGATTACTCGGATATGGGTAAAGTAATTGGTATGGAGTGATCAAAAAAGTACAGTGCCAAAAGGTTGACTAAACCTATAGGATGCAATGAGCGTAGTGGAGGGTCTCCTGGTTTTATGGAACTAACAACAGGGGTGTAACTTGAGGGGGTGCAAGAGCCTTAGGGGGCCCATAAGCACTGGCATCAATATTGAGATTGCAGCTTCCATCTGGCCCATAAACCAAGGAGACCCCCAGATTACTTATTCTATGTTCATTTCAGTATTGTGTAGTCCCTTGTTCTATGCCAAAACAATGGACAAGCAGACTTATAAAACAGTGTACAGCAATGTTACCTGGTGCACCCTATTGACTACAATGGGATCTGCTGAGTGTCCGTTCACAAAAGTTGGACTTGCAACACTTCTTCTTCTGGCGATTTCCAAGACAATGCAACAAACGTAGCTGTGACCTGGCCTTAGCACAGTCAGAGGGCAGCAATCGCCTGGATCGTTTGCTTTTGTACCTTGGAACAAGTGCAAAAGTATAATGTGGCAGATATCCACGCTAAAAGTCATATGCAGAGAAGTATCACCAGTGCAAAACAAGCCGGGAACCAAACATAAAATATAAACTGTATCAAATAATTCATTGGTTTGTGTTCTATGACTTTCATGTAAGAGGTCGATATCCTTCCAATTATTGCATGGCACACTGAGTACTTCATCTAAGACCGGTATCCCATTCAACAGTAGTCGCTGACCCCCAAAGAGCGTTACTTTAGGTCTTTGCACCACCCGGCAATTTCTTGCTAAGGAGATTCAGTATTCTGGTTGGGAAGATTCAGAATCAATGTAATCCAATAATAATATGCAGCGCTGCCAGGGAATTTCATCCCTCCAGTTATTGCCATAGTAGGTGTCATAAAACAGTCTGCGGACAAGTCTACAAGGAAGATTAAAAACCTTCCACGGGCCGGTGATATAAGATCCACCACTGCGGTAATAATTCTATATCAGAGACTTCTATTTAAACAATTCCGTCTTGTATTCTGTAAAGTGGCTCCGAGATCGAGGCTTTACCGTCCTGTAGATTATTCCTGACACTGACAATAGGCGTCGTTTCATCTAAAACCTTGATATTCTATTCTAGGATTTTGTGCTTAGAAGTTTCAGTAACTAATATGGATGATTCATTCCAGATAATGTGAATTCTCGGGTCTCCCTGATATAGGAGACAAGGTAGAGTCAGAGACACGTGAGCATCATCTTAATGTCGTCTTGATCCTTATAATTCTATAGAATATATAACCTTAGACTCTTTCTGGTTTATGGAAGAGAAAATCTGTGTTTCAGAGATGTCACAAAATATTTTCTGTCCATTGAAATCCATTCGTTCAGATCCGCACTTATTCCCACGTTAGGGAGACTGCGGTGTAATGTCGGTACCCGAGGCTTTCTGAGCAGATCCAGATTCCTAAAACTTGCTGTTTGTGACATTATTCTCATGTTGCAGCTCGGCCAAAATCTATGGAGCTTAAAACTTATGTTGGATTTTGTAAGTCACAGAACACATGGACTCCGTTACAAAGACCCGTCAATGGGGTTGAGCCGATCTTGAAATTTTGGGATCGATTTTAAAATCTGATTTCCGATCATTTTCCAGCTGATCCCGATCCTGTGAAATTTGATTGATCCCCGATCGGGATCTGATCTTTTCCGATCCCGATCGCTCAACCCTACCCGTCAATGAAATAATTTTCAGAGGTCAATTTTCGATGTAGGTGTCAGGCTCTATACAGAACATGTTTACTGGATGCAAACAGATGGCCATTACGTGACCACTGTGGCCAATCCGCGGCTTCACCACAACGCCAAAGAGAACCGGGAGAGCAGACGAGATTGGAGGCGCTGGACGACACCGGAGCAATGGGGACAGGAGATGGCTGTGGTTTCCCCTATAGGTATAATGGAGGCAGAAAGGTTTCCTCTACAGACTTAAAGCGTGATGTGTTGCCACCGCAGTCTTTGCCACAGTGTTTATATTGGACACTACATGGGGCCTTAGCCTTCAGGAAGATTGGGGCCCATTACAAATTTTGCTATGTGACCACATGGTTACTTGTTACACTCCTGGATGTTACAGTTGTCCAAACCTCCTATATAAATTCAGTAACAACTTCCTATGAAAGATCATTCAAGGATGAAAGACGTTGCAACTAATTTTAAACATGCCCGACTTCTTATCAGACAATGTGTCTTGAGGGCGGGTTCACATCTGCGCCCGGTCTCCGATTTAACCAATTGGCCGGTTTCCGTCTTCTGCCCCACGAAACTGGACAAGAGATGGAAACCCAGTGGTCAGCTTTCAAACCCATTCACTTGATAGGTGACCGCCCATATGCGTCTTCTTCCTGTCCGTTTTTTAAGCCGGACAGAAAGTCGTACACGGGCGGTCACCTCTGCAAACCCATTCAAGTTTTCGTCTCCTGTCCAGTTTCGCGGGGCAGAAGAAGGAAACCGGCCATATTGGCTAAACCGGAGACCGGACACAGATGGGAACCTGCTCTGACTTGGTATGAACAATAATTCATTGCTAAATTTCTCCTATCGAATGTTGATAATAAATAAAGTTGTTCGGTTTCCGGAATTTTTGTCTCCTATATCTTAAAGAGGAGATGGGCCAGGACTAGAAGACGTACTAGCGGCCATACTGCACATACTATAGCTGCCATCTACATCTGCTGCTTTATAATGACCTCTTATTTCCCATAGGTAACCACCGGCATCAACTCCATCTTGTTGGATTTGGAGATTTGCAATGTCACGTAAACTGAAGGGAGTGCCTTTAGCTTTTATGAGTTACATTACAAGGAAAGAATTACAGGCTGATTTTCTGCTTTAGGTTTATGGTTTTAGGAATCTCTCAGTGACACATTTTAGGGCCGGACGGATCTCACACATAAAGAGATTTAACTTAGGTCTCGGCCATAATTCTGCCCTTTAAGCCTTTTTGACTTTTCTCTGCGGAGCAATGTAACTTTATTTGTCACAGAAAGAAAAAAAATGTTGCGGCTTTACCCGATTATTTACTGGAGCGACAACAGCGCAAAGACGAGGCTCCAAATCACTTGTACAATTTCCCTGTCCGCCTGTTATTCCGAGTGCGGCTGCGCTGTATTATCTGCAGGGGGATCTTTCCGACTTATTAAAAGCTATTGGCAATGTCTCAGACAACCACACCACAGTGACCATAGGGTGGTCTGAGAAGCTGTTGGGCATTTTACATAAATTAAAGGGGTTATCTGGGGTAAATATATTGATGATAGGTCCCTAACACCAGATTTGTGGCGGTCTGACATCCATGGTAGTCCATACACAGAGAATAGAACAGATAGCAGACAGCTCTGTTCTCCTTCTAGTGGCTGATCTGAGTCATTGCAGGTTAGCACCAATTCATATGAATCGAGTGGCAGAGCTGACAGCGCATGCGCAGAATTTTGATCCCAAGGAACTTCAGATCAGATGCTTATGCAGCGAAAAGGAAGAGAAGACGATGATGGGGGTGCTAATAACAGTTATTGGAAGCGGCGTTCTGATGATAATGATGATGATGGTGTGCTCGGAGTACAGGGGGAACGCTCTTCTTCCTGAGCATGATTTGCATATGCTCCCTTAAAGGGATTCTATCATCAGTATTCCCTTTTTTTTTTTAACTAAGTACACGTAGGAATAGCCTTAAGGAACGCTAATCTGTCCTTACCTTTATTATTCTGATCGGCACCGCCGTTCCTGAGAAATAACTTCATATGTAAATAAGTTTTGAGACAAGCACCCCTGTACAGTCCGAAACTATCCAGCGATGCCTCTGTCCTCTTCTCTGGACCACTTCTCCTCCTGCGTCACCGTCGCGTCTTCAAAAGCGCTGATTGCGCATGTCTGTCGGCCGTTTTCATGTGGCTGTATGGGAGAGTCCACAGGAAAATGGCCGACGGACATGCAGAGTCAGCTATTTTCCTGTAACCGAACGGGAGGGAAGATATTTCTCAGGAATGTCGGCACAGATCAGAATAATGAAGGAAAGAGAAGAATGGCCGTTCTTAAGGCTATCCCCTACTTAGTTAAAAAAAAAGGGGAATTCTAATGACAGACTCCCTTTAAGTACGGCTCTTCTATGGGTGTAGGCTTACTTAAATCCTTCTGTCTGGATAATGTTGAGATCAGGACTCTGTGCGGACCATATGATCACTTCTAAGATTCCTCCTCCAAAGGATTGCAACATATTGATTAGATTCAGACTTATTAGGACTAGAGCATCCTCACTTTGTAACCTGCTTAAATCCTCTGCACAGCACTGTATGCATTGTAAAGGACACGTTTAGAATACTATACATAACTGATTTACTACCACTAATGATACAATGACACAACTGGATGTATACATATGGTCATTATTACTCATTTACAGCTATGAAATTGGGAAGACTGTGAAGTTCTGTAGACCTGAGCAGACTATGGAAGAGTTGCAACCTTGCATTATTTCCATCTCAGATTTTAATTATCTGCTCTGCACAACATGCTCTCATTTGGCCATAAGTGCAGCCTCAGGCACCGTATAGTTGCCAACATCTTAAAATATACAGTATTCCAGGGACAACATACGGCTGAATGTACGAAGCCAAGTCATTCGCATGCATGAATCTTTCAGAGGATCCTGTTACATTACACTCCTCCTCAATTAACAACTTGCATCCATCAGAGAATAAATGTAGACTCGAAAAACTCCATGCCCCACGACACCGAGTCCAGTTAAAGGGGACTTGCTTGGCAAATGCATTAAGTGCTCCATCAATAGTATAAAACAAGGCTCCTACCAAGTCCCATCCTCCCAAGTCTTAGTACGGCCTCAACTACGACAGACTAAAATTCATGTATTTAGCTTATGAAACAATGTATTCGTTCCAAGAAATCTAGTAAAGAAATCCGCAGTTGTATCTGCATACGGCAGGCTGAAAGTGTCAGGCTCAGCAGAAACCTCATGCGGAGATAAAACAATACCGCAATGCAAGTTACTTATATAATGTCTTAAGTGCAGAGGTTATTGTTTATCCAAGGAAATCTTATTCTGCGTCGTCAACTATTTGTATTAGATTTTTTTTTTTTAAATCAACCAAGGTTAAACGTGAAGCAGGCGGACAGCAATGAATAAGGAACCAGGCAGAAGTCCTTCCTCTACTTTACCTATATGTAACTGGTAGAGATGAGCGAAGAGTGAAATATTCAATATTCGTAGCCCCTCAATATTTGATTATTCAAACAAATATCGAATCCCATTATAGTCTATGGGGAAAAAAGCTTTGTTTCAGGGGAAACCACTATTCGACTCAGGAGAGTCACCAAGTTCACTATGACACCCCAGCAAATGATGACAACACCCTGAAATGCAACTGGGACAGCAGGGGGAGCATGTCTGGGGGCATCTAACAAGCACAAGTACCTGTATTATGCCACTAATAATGCGGGAGCTGACTTTTTCCCATAGGAATGCATTGACCAGCGTTGATTGGCTGAATGCCATACAGTGTACAGCATTCGGCCAATCAACGCTGGTTCTGCTGGAGGAGGCGGAGTCTAAGATCGGTCCACAGCAGTCTCCATTGTGGTCCGATCTCAGATGTAGCAGTGTTGAGCGCACAGTCTGCTACACCTGAGCTGTAGCAGAGCTGTGTCTAATCTGCTATACCTGAGATCGGACCACAATGCAGACTGCTGTGGACCAATCTTAGACTCCGCCTCCTCACAGACGAGCCTCCGGCAGAACCAGCGTTGATTGGCCAAATGCTGTACATTGTATGGCATTCGGCCAATCAACGCTGGTCAATGCATTCCTATGGGAAAAAGTCAGCTCCTGCTCAACTCTGCTATACCTGAGATGTAGCAGCACTGTGTCAACTCTGCTGCATCTGAGATCGGACCACAATGGAGACTGCTGTGGACCGATCTTAGACTCCACCTCCCCTGGCAGAACCAGTGTTGATTGGCCGAATACTGTACGCTGTATGGCATTCAGCCAATCAACGCTGGTCAATGCATTCCTATGAGAAAAAGTCAGCTCCCGCATATCGCAAGCTGACAGGGGTCCCGACCAGACAGAGCCCCAAAGAGCTGTGTGAGTGACATTCCCACCTAAATAAAGCTAATTCCTAGCTAACCCTGCCTGTACATCTGTCCCTGTATCACAGTCTCATATGAAGTGGGGTCACCTGATTTAGCCAGCCAATTACTTTTTCAGATTTTTTTTCAATGCCTACGTTGTCATAGTTCCTGTCCCACCTCCCCTGCACAATTATTGGTGGGAAAAAAAAGCCAGGGAAGGTGGGAGGGGATACGAATTTTTACTGCGTTTGCTGTGTGGTATTTGATTGGAATTGAATATATCGAACATCCTGATATTTGATTGAATGCCATTCGCTCATCTCTAATAACTGGGCCTCATGCACACAGTCACATGTTGCTTATTTGCATCTATATGACATAGATCAGCTCACGTATCGTTTCTATGTTGCAAAATAATCCCCATAATTCTAATTCGCTATATACTGATACGATAACAATGATAACCATAAAAATTCACGTTAGTGCCATATGTTTCCTATTCAGTGATACAAAGTCCTATATCCTCTAACACCACTGAGAGCTGGGCCATATTGTGGAAACATGTGTCAGTAATAGCTACGTATGACGGGATTTTTTAATTAGTGTGCAGAACATATCACATTTAAAGTATGGTTTAATTACCAGGACGCCGCGCTCGTGCCAACTGGGAGGTTGCGCTTATTTCCGAGAAAACAAATGAATTTGAACAATCTATTCTTAGAATCCAGGCTTCAGAATGAGGTTACAAAGTAGTCCTCGATGGTATAGCGGTAGTATAGATTTATATACTGTATAAATAAATGGATATATTCTAATATAGAGAGATACATGTAAATGTATATATGTAGCCTAAAGGTACCGCATAAGAATACTACATTTGTTGGTATGAAACATGATAATAGTACAAAATATTGCAAAAATGTAGACCGCGCAACGTAAGCAGAGATGAGTGAACCAGTCTGGATACAACCCAAGTTTTCATTGCAAATTTGTGATTCAGAATGGTCAATGGTAAATCTGCAGCCTATATGATGTGTATGGGAGTTCATTATTTCTCATCCATAGGATGCAGCTAATACTGACTTGGGGGTTTTACATCCGCAGCATGTCCATTAATGCTGCAGGTCTGCAAATTGCATTTGTCACAATGCAAAGGGTAAAATCTGGATTACGTCATCAGCATTTCAGCAACAAAAAATGCACCGTTTTGTGTGTTTTTCAATGCTGTGGATTTCCCATTGAATTTAATGGGACTGCCTGTCTCAGCGCTTGAGTCCTGGGTTCAAATCCAGCCAGGGACAACATCTGTATGGCATTTGTATGCTCTCTCTTTGTTTGCATAGGGTTATTTCCATACTCCAAAGATAGACTGATATGGAATTTAGATTGTGAATTCTGCTTGGAACAGTGACAATATCTGTAAAGCTTTGTGGATTTTTTGACTAGCTTTCCCCTTTAAGGCATGTCCACACAGGGCTGAACCACTGTTAATCTTATTTTTAATTTACTTAGTCTTTTTGCGCTCTACCCTCTGGATCTATCTCTATTTTGGCTCCCTGCTGTCTCGGGCTGGTGGTTCTGTGATGTGACAGCCCATATTATTCTACCTGCGAGACTGCTTAGAAATCTATTGACTTATGCATGGGCATGACCATGACACAATTTGGTTACTCCATTGGAACTCATGCTGGCATTGGGATCCCTCTCCCCTTCCAAATCTTTGGCACACTCAGGCTCCCGGCAGGACTCGATGGCACACCTAACCCCACTTCTACATTATAAATACCCTTCCCATTGCATTGCACCTTCCATTTCCCTGGGCTGCTTCTTGCCTACAACCACGTTGAAGAGTCCTTTACTTGCTCGTAAATTTCTGTTTTGCTTTGCAATTAATTTTTATTAACACCCACAGGCATGGGTTGATGGTTTTTATGTGCTTTGTTTATGGCCATATCTCACTGATGTAGAAGCGTCTTTGACAGCTGAGTCGGCTATAAGATTACGAGCAATCATAAGCCAACTTGCTCGGGATAGGGGCTCAGATCCGGCTTGTCCCCAAACTTCCCAGTGAACACTTATCTTGTAGTAACGGACCAGGAGATGGCATGTCCATACAGATCCGTAGCATCTTATCGGAATGAAAAGTTTGCAAATGTGAGAGCTATCAAGTTAAACAAGGCGCCCCTATGAATGGGATGGAATATAGAAACGCGAGAAGAAAAAAAACTTAGTATCAGACATGATTGACTTGATAAATGACTCATTAGTTTTATATGGAATGGAATTGACATTACCATCCGCACTACTGAGCAAATGGAAGAGAAGAAGTGAGAAAAATAAAACCACCTGCATTTATTGGCTTGGATAAGATTCTCCTTCATATCGTGCAATGGTAACCAGACACAATGAGGTTACGGGTCCTAATGATGCAGAACCAGACAAGGCACGGAGCAAATTTTTAATCGGCACAAGACACATTTTTTGCTACTCCGTTATTCTTCTGAAGTTATTTTCCTTCCACGTTGTCACAATGACATATGGTCATTCATTACTGTGTAAAGTGTACAATGCAGATTCCATTACACCCCAGCAGGCTATAAAATATAGTAGATGACAGCTAACAGACGCCATCCTCCTTAAAGAGTGCCCCGTCTATGGATGATCTGTAATTATCCTATAAGGAATTGCAGACGTAACAATATCTTATTAAAATGTTATTATCAGAATCTCTCCCTTTAGCTGGGAATTCCCAAATTATATTTATTGTCGCTGGGGTTGAGCCGATCTTGAGATTTCAGGATCGATTTTAAAATCCGATCATTTTCCAGCTGATCCTGATTGTGAAATTTGCTCGATCGCCGATCAGGATCCGATCTTTCCAGATCCTGATCGCTCACCCTTAATTGTATATTATATATACGGTGGGGTTGAGCCAATCTTGAGATTTCAAAATCCGATTTTCGATCATTTTCTAGCCAATCCCGATCGTGAAATTTGCTCGATCGCCGATTGGGATCTGATCATTCCCGATCCCGATCGCTCAACCCTAACTGCAGTGTATACCCTGTCAATGAACGGGACTGACTGATAAAACATTGTCTTACTTTCATGGGGCGAGGTTGTTATTATGTTGCATGGCGGTGTGTGATATAAACAGTGAAGGAGTCACGGCACTCACTCAATCACACAGCTGATCTGCAGGGGTCCCAGGTGTTGGACCCAGGTGTCGCAGAGCAGGGGCCACTGACTCTGGGGCCGCCATTAATGCTTTACTTTTAACCAGAAGGCCGTGGCTATCTAGATGGCTGTTTGTGACGTTGATGGATAGTCCAAGTAGTATCCTATGAGAATAAATTGTTGTCACTTTAGACTCCTCAATAGACAAATGGTTATAGAAAAGGCTCGGTAATGAAAGACACATCACTACATCCATTTGGCTTGACAAAGGTTCCTTTTAAAATAATCCATGGCCACATTGCTTTGAACAGGTTCCCACCCTTGTACAAACACGTCCCGGGATTTGTATACTTCTTCATGCAGTAACTATCCACATGGCATTATACTGTATCTCGAGTGTTTGCTGACTCTAATTTAAGATCGGTGCTATTGGCCTCCAACCAATTCCCCGGTTCCTAATAACATTGGCTTAGTACTGTGTGTTTTTTTAATTCTATAAAGCTGCGACACCTCTCGAATTATCCAAACTCTTGTTTCCAGTCCTTTGCAACTGAAGAGGATCATAGATTTGCTCTCCAAAGGCGTAAAAGAATTACAATAACTAAATACATAATGTTCCTGTAGTAAGGGGACTCACAGACAAGAGTATTGCCTCCACATATCAGTGTCCACATTGCAACCATCAGCCACGATGAATAGGTCGGCCTGAACTCATGGCATGATATGGATCTGGAGTCAATGGACATCAGTGATAAAGACACACATGAGAGTAAGTGATACACTGGACGGAGAAAAATATCTAACGAATATGTCCATATAGGTTCCAGGAATATTCTGCACACGTGTGCCTTTCTTCAGAGCAGAGGACAAGGAATTGGTGGGTTCGTCAAATATCTAATATGTATGTCCTAACAAAAGGGATGGTTCAAAGTGCGCAGACCCATCATCTATATGAGATCTTCATTTGCAAAGGGTGGATGGACACAGTATAGAAGACTGAGACAATGTAACTTTGAGGACACTATGGCCCCCTATAGCTACATTATATTGAACTTTTTGAAATTGAGTTTTATAGAAATTGAGTTTTATAGAATTTTTCATATTAAAGGGAGTCTATCACTAGCTTATTTAACCAGCAATGCAGATAGGTTAGGCCAGAGGTTCCCAAATTTTATTTTGTCGTAGACCACTTTCAAACTTTTACTGGTTTCGGTGCACCCCCTGCTGCTACATTTCTACCACATTCCCAAAACTTGTCAAAAAATGTGAAGACTAGATCTAACGATGGAAATTTGCGCTGCGGATAAAATCCCTGGGGATCCACCTGGACCACTTTGAGAATCACTGGGTTAGACACTGGTTTTTTTCCCATGAGTGCCTTTGTTGTCACCATTCATTATAAGTCACCATTCATTATAAGTCACCTCTATAATACGCCCTTCTCCCCCCTCCCTTCTTTAAGTAACAGAGTCAAGAAGACTCTGAGCTCTTGAGTTCACGCCGGCATATTAGGGTGGAGCAATTTGGAGCAACGGACCCACCCTCAGTGCTCCAGACTGCTCATTTGCATATTGTGAAATAAATGGGTATGGAAAAAGGAATCCTATTCAGGTGAGTCTGCCCTGATCTATCTGTATTGTTGGTGTAACACGCTGGTGACAGACTCCCTATAAACATAATAACGGAAGACAGAATGGAACAAACAAGAACAAACGTAACAATCTCTCATCGAAGCTTCGAAGAACAATCAGAGAACCGCACTGTGTTTTTGTGACGCCATTGGAGGTTTCGCTGATTTATCGCTATTGTTGCCATTGTCTGACTTGCCATTGAGCCACTTCACAAGCAGATTAACCTAATACAGCTAGCCAGAAGTAACAGGCACAATGAAAGGTGACATTGTGTTAAAACACATTGAAAACCTCTTCACAACAGATACAATTATTGCTAGCACTTTAACTAATTGAACTGCAAACTGCTAATTAGCATTCCACCCAGCCTGGTAAGTGCAGTCTCCTCTACTGGTTGCTTCATTTGGTGGCTCGGAGGAGAAGCACGTTCTCGAATTAGTATCGACTAAAATACAAATGAACTAATCAGAGCCATGGCCGAATCCACCCTGCAGAATAAATAATAGAAATACAGTGTAATTGCTCAAAAACAGAAGAACCAGACCAAATACTGAGTCCATTCCATGATAATAGGCAAATAACCAAAAAGTGTTGATGCATCATTGTTACGCTTTTGGCAACCAATGCAAAGAATTAGCCACAGATTGCTTCTCTCCCTGACCTTTACTCGCAATGATGTATAGTGACAGCTATGGAAAATCCAGGATCAAGTATGAGTGTGCCTGTAGGTGCTATAGATTCATAGGATGCTGTATTGTGCAATCCAAAGACATACAATCTGTTACATCCTCACCCAGTTGTACTCCTGTGCCATCCTATGGTCTCATTGTATGGCACAGGAGACATGTCCGCTCATGATTACCTGCTCCCGGATGCTTGTCATCCTGTGTTGTCACTCTTAGGGTTAACTTTTGTGTGATTGACAGTATGAGGTGGGTTTGGGACTGCACAAAACTGCCCATCAGCACACACATGGTTGCTGGCTATTGTGTCTCTGCCTTGCCTTTCTACTGTATTTACAGATCTCTGCTTTTGCCTTTTTTGACTACTCTTTTGGATTGTGATTTGGTACTGTGTTGTTTCTCTGTTTTGACCCTTGGCTTGCTGACTCCTATTCTGTGTTGTGTTGTTTTGTCATGTTCTGTGTATCACTTAGCTAGGGTAGGGTTTGTCGTCCAGTTGTCCCTGTCATTCGGACAGTTGCAACAAATAGGTAGGAACACAGGGTGGGCCTAGTTTTAGGGCTCACTATATCTGTCTTCTCTTTCCTAGCAGCTGTTATTGGGAATTACGATTGGGCGATTCAAACACAGTCATTGCCAAAAGTTTTGAGACGGACACAAAGTTTCCTGTTTTTAGATCTTTTTAGGCTGTTTTTAGGTCATACTGAAGTACAGTTATAAGTAATGCATAGGTTTTTACAATTTTATTGATCAAGTTTATGCAAAGACTCATTGTGTTGATCCTCCAGTTCATCCTGCCATGCCGGACATCAGCCAAATCCTTACTGCTAGAGCCCCATTCTTACCTAACCAGTGCTTGGAGCTTATCGTCATTTCTTTGTTGCTATTTGTTCTCCCAGTTTTTGTGGATTGACCATAGTTTCTCAATGCGATTGAGCTCTGTGGAGTTTCCTGGCCATGAATACAAAATTTCAATATTTTGTTCAATGAGACCCTTAGTTATCACTTTTTCTTTGTGACATGGTGGTCCAAAAGCCTTGCTCATCCCCAAATTGCTTCTGGATGTTTGGGAGACGTTGGTCTTGGAGGATGTTCAGATACTATCCTTTATTCATGATGGCTACACTACCTTGAGTCTTATGTGATGAGCAAGGCTTTTTCCAGTATGAAGGCACATCATGTTACAAAGCAAAAGTAATAACCAAGTGGTTGAAATTTTGGATCCTTGGCCAAGGAACTGCCCAGATCCCAATCTCGGTAAGAACCTTTGATTAATCCTGAAAACGCGGATGGGTTAGAGATTGGGATAAACTTCAATAATGGATTAGATAAGAATGGGTTGCTATTCATCAGAATTTGGCTCAGAAGCGGATATCCAGCATGCCAAGACGAACTGCAGAAGTCTTGAAAATAAGAGTCAACAGTGAAAGTATTGAGACTTTGCAGAAACCTGATGTATTTGTCAATAAAAGTTTAAAAATTTATGAAATGCTTCACTAACCATAGAAACATCTAACTAGAAGACTGAAAAAACACTGGAGCAGCAAACTTTGTGAAAACCAAAAATTTTGTCAGTCTCAAAACTTTTGTCCACGACTGTACATGTCATAGAGGAATCCCAATGCCATTGCTATGGGTCCCTTGGATAAGCAGACCCACCCTTATCCGGTCCCATAGCTTATGTCTATATTGAGCAAAGGGATGGGGAATTGGTTGTGGAAGGGATCAGGTCAAGTGTGCAAATCCAGCGTCAATATGTGGTGAAAACATTGTAACCTCTATGAGTCGCCTTCTTTTCTGTATATCCTTTTGTATAAATTACCACTAGAATTACATTTGCAACCAAAGAGAAGGTCCTATAGAGTTCTCTCAACTGGAACAGGTACAAATTTACCCCCCTTCCCCCAAAAAAGGGGTTAACAACAATGTGAATTTATATATTCGTTGAGCAAGTCACAAGTCAATGTATTATACGATATATGACAAACTCCAGACATTCTTCTGCCCAGTTTCTATCAAAAGATATTGTCTACTACAGAATAGACAAATAATTATGGCGTAATATTACATAATTGACCAATTTAGCAAATAGCAATGTATCTATTATGGTGACAATTCTGGTTGTGACAACAGATTGAATCCATCCATTGTATTCCATAAGATAACAATAGCATCAATGTATATTTACAAGTATGTTTTGTGGGTTTGCTGACATATTTGTCAGCAAACCCATATACTTATACTCGTCTTGTACTTGGAACGGATTGAACAAATGTAATGATTTAGTATTGAGCATTTACTGAACGTATGTTACATGTGTCTGCATTGTGTAAGACAATAACATAGTAAAGTACATGGACCCCAAATATACAAAATAGCTATATAACCAAAGGAAAGAAAAAACTAGCAGAATACAAGGCAATAGACAAGGGCAAGCACGAAATATCTTACATGTACAAGGGCGGATACTCATAGGGGATATCATCAGGATAAATCATGCATAGCAATCAATGCAAACCTGCCCATTAGATAAATAGCATATACCATAAGCAAGTAGATATATCACAGAACAATCGATAAGATCTATAGATAAGACACAATATATAACTAATGCAAGTCTGTAACCAAAATAAATCTGCATTATAAAAATATACCATATACTGCACCAAGGAAGGGGGATAGGAGTATATAATGATTGGCCAAATACAAGTCCCATAGACTTTAATAGGTCTATTAACGTGTGTCCCACCTAAACACTGTATTATGTACAGGCTCTGATAGAACAAATGTAGTATTAAAAAGATGGATAATTGGATTTTGGTGCGACTGTACCTAAAGCCAGCCAGTAAGGTCAGTAAGACTGGTGTCACACATATGACTTTGGTTTGGGAAAATTGGTCCATGTATCGACTAGATTTATTGACCCGAACACAGGACAACTGAACTGAATTGACTCCCCTTGGCCTAAGCCTCATGGGGTGTGTTGCTTTCCCCTGTAGGGGATTGTAGGGTTATAGGTTGGACTTGATGGATTGAGATCGTCATCCAACCTCATCTACTATGTAACATACCAGTATTGGTATGTATGTATTGCATGGTGGAGAGCGGGGACCATCCTCTATAACGTGTATACGTCCTAATAGGATATATGAAGAGGAGTCATCCTAATATAATAGGCCATTGCCTGAAGAGTTTTCCCTGCAGTATCAGCTGGCCAATGTGTTTTATGGTTGGGTGCATACAAGTCCTTCTAGGATCAATGGCCGATTGATCCTATAGGGAGTCCAGATAGACCGGGCGTCTCTCCCTGAAGCTATATGGGGAAAGTAGAATAATACATACAGTCCCTTCACCACTAAATGCCCTGTTTATATACTCCGATACATTCATTGCAATCACTATTACGGTAACACTTCATTTATGTACAATTACCATAATCAATACCATGCTATAGACAGGTTGCAAAATCCTCAGCAGTTACCTTTAACTATTGAAAGTGATTCTAGATAGATAGATAGATAGATAGATAGATAGGAGATAGATAGATAGATAGATAGATAGATAGATAGATAGGATATAGATAGATAGATAGATAGATAGATAGGAGATAGATAGATAGATAGATAGATAGATAGATAGATAGATAGGAGATAGATAGATAGATAGATAGGAGATAGATAGATAGATAGATAGATAGATAGATAGATAGATAGATAGATAGATAGGAGATAGATAGATAGGAGATAGATAGATAGATAGATAGATAGATAGATAGATAGATAGATAGGAGATAGATAGATAGATAGATAGATAGATAGATAGATAGATGATAGATAGATAGATAGATAGGAGATAGATAGATAGATAGATAGATAGATAGATAGATAGGAGATAGATAGATAGATAGATAGATAGATAGATAGATAGGAGATAGATAGATAGATAGATAGATAGATAGATAGATAGATAGATAGGAGATAGATAGATAGACAGATAGATAGATGATAGATAGATAGGAGATAGATAGATAGACAGATAGATAGATGATAGATAGATGATAGATAGATAGGAGATAGATAGATAGATAGATAGATAGATAGATAGATAGGAGAGAGATAGGAGATAGATAGATAGATAGATAGATAGATAGATAGATAGGAGAGAGATAGGAGATAGATAGATAGATAGATAGATAGAAGATAGATAGATAGATAGATAGGAGATAGATAGATAGATAGATAGATAGATAGATAGATGATAGATAGATAGATAGGAGATAGATAGATAGATAGATAGATAGATAGATAGATAGATAGATAGGAGATAGATAGATAGATAGATAGATAGATAGATAGATAGATAGATAGGAGATAGATAGATAGATAGATAGATAGATAGATAGGAGATAGATAGATAGATAGATAGATAGATAGATAGATAGATAGATAGGAGATAGATAGATAGATAGATAGATAGATGATAGATTGATAGATAGATAGATAGATAGATAGATAGATAGATAGATAGATAGGAGATAGATAGATAGATAGATAGATAGATAGATAGGAGATAGATAGATAGATAGATAGATAGGAGATAGATAGATAGATAGATAGATAGATAGGAGATAGATAGATAGATAGATAGATGATAGATAGATAGATAGATAGATAGATAGGAGATAGATAGATAGATAGATAGATAGATAGATAGATAGGAGATAGATAGATAGATAGATAGATAGATAGATAGATAGGAGATAGATAGATAGGAGATAGATAGATAGATAGATAGATAGATAGATAGATAGATAGGCGATAGATAGGAGATAGATAGATAGATAGATAGATAGATAGATAGATAGATAGATAGATAGGAGATAGATAGATAGATAGATAGATAGGAGATAGATAGATAGATAGATAGATAGATAGATAGTAAAGGGTTGCATTCCCATTATAGCAGCACATTTGCGAGTCAGATCCTATTGATAAAGGCTATAGGCTCATACAGAGTTATTATTATCCCTTTGCAAGCACATATCTAATAAGAATGACTTAGGACCAGACATTTCTAGGATCACATTGTCAGCTCTGCCATTATTTTCATTTGACCTTTTAAGAACTAGGCCATACAGAAGAATGCACCATCATTACTAGCGCGTCTGACGTAAATGTCCAGGGAGAATGCGGTGATCAATTATATCAACCACACAATGTATTAGCAATTCACTGGAGAGAATCCGATAGGACCACAGCACATTACGATAAAGAGGGCACTTAATTTCTGCACATCTTCTGTTCGCCTCCGAGACAGCACTTACAGATTGTAGACATGATATTTGGTATTTGAGCATTACCACTATATATATACTGTGTATATATATATATATATATATATATATATATATATATATACTATATATGTACAGTATAGAGGAGGGATAGAAGGAAGCAGAATTGGGTTTCTGCCTAATAGCACAGATTATTTCATTGTATAGAGCACGTCTAATATAAATCTTAGGGGATAGATATATTCTTGTGCTGTCTCCCATAGTGAGATGAAATGCAATTGCCGAGGACGGATGTGATTGCTTCTGTCAAATAATTGTCAAGCTTTGTTACACAATCTGCTGAGAATGTAGTACAGTATATACCGTATGCAGCAATATTTACATGCAACAATAACAAAGTTGTAGGATAGAAGCAAAGGTAGGATTGGTATAATAGTGGATACAATGTCCCAATATAAGACATTCACAGCACTCCTATTAAGGTTTCACGCGCACAACCATGTGCAATCCGAGTGTGACCTGATGTTTGGTTCGATTCCAATATTCCACGTTCCGTTCTGACGGATCGGAGTAGGACTTGCCCTAAAAATATTGAAATGGAGCATAGGAACACACTAGGATTGTACATTGGATGGCGCATAATTTATTATAAAGCTAGGAATGGAATGAATTCCTGGGAAAATAAATATGCAAAAAAAAAATGCAACAAATTAATTCTAAAATATTAAAAATTGGCTAATATAATAATAAAAAAATTGATCAATTTATTTCGAGACTTTGAGTAACCTAAACCAAAATTGTTCCCAACTCCAACTCCACAACTGCGACTCCCACTCCATAGCCCTGTGCAATGTGTACGTCACTGATACCGTACGTGCTACGTGGCGGTGCTGCAATAACGCCAATCTGATACCTAAGGCGACCCTATAGAAGATCTATATAGGGCATCTGAACGTATAGGCCTGCCGTTCACCTATGTCATGGGGGTTCTGTAGACACCTTAGACGGAGCGGGACGATTGTATGATGGAAATAGTCTGCTAGGACCTATCAAGGCCCAAAGCTTCTGATAATAAAGATGACTTGATAATAACGCACGAGATAAGTGGAGCGCCTACATTGTAATACATTACACAAAGTCCTATATAAAGCTTCATAGAGGAGACCATAGAGGAGATCATTACACCTAACCCAAAATATTAATATCCTATGACAATGTATCAATGATGAGAATCCAGTAATTTAGGACAAATTACAAAGTGTTTTCTAGCCATGGAAAATGGAAATCAATATGTTAAAAATAATCCCAAAAATGGTTTATATAAGCAGAAGGGACATTCATGAGTGCACCCTGAAAACCCTATAAGAGCATGGCGTGGTAAAGGAGCCGCAGCAAAACAAGGCTTGTATAATAGATTATTTGTCCTATTCAAAAATAGCATTAAAGGGGCGTCCGTGAGTCTTTTTAGGGCCTATTCTTTGCATAGTTGAAACAGATCAGATCACTGGGGAGCTGAGAGCTGGCCACTGCATGGTTGCATCTGGTCTATGTACTATACAGTGCACAGAGCAGGAAGCAGATAGCGCCATATCCTGTATAGTGGCCGGGGGGTGTTACTGCAGCATAGCTCCCATTTATGTTTTTTATGGCCTATCCTAGGGACAACCCTTTTAACATTGTGATTTCCCATGGAAAAGTGCTGACCTAAGGCCTCAGTTGGGTGCATTTTTGGTCAAAGCGCTGTTTATATGGATGAGCACAGCAAAGGGCCCATTATAGTGCACAGTGCAATTCACACCACTGATTTTCCACCTGGATCAGTGGTCATTATTTTAGTCTATATTGTTGAGTATTGGAGACAACCTTTGTCAGCCTCTTAGGCCTTCTCCTCCATAGACATATGGACTGAACAGATATATGAAAAATGGAGCGACTTGGACAAATGTTTATACGTTCACATGAAACCAGAATGGAGAAAGAGCAACTCCATGATGGGATCAGCATAATATTAGACATCCAATGTGAAAAGCTGTTGTCCAAACCAGACTCCCCTCTATTCCAGCATATACGACATGGACACTAAATAAATTGCAGTGCATTGCTTGGTCTTGTGAAAATAAGTATAGCAAATGATATTTGGCTTCAACTTTCTGCAATTTGAGCCTTAAAGCAATGTGAAAAGGGAATGATATAATCTTAGTGACCTATATGTGCATGATCTATGATAGGCCCGGGACCAAGTATGAAGGTTAATGATGATCATATGTATTAGTTATATTTATATTGATAAAGTGCAGTAATGCATCCTAGATCTGCACTACAGTGTATGTTGTGTCTGCGTGCCTATAAAGCACTATACCGGGTCTATACTGTACTAAGCCAGTAATATGGCCACATCTAAGGAATGCTCCAGGGAAGGATAAGACAACTGCGGTGCAAGCTGCTGCCGTGCCAAAGCATTACAGGAGCGTTTATACCTGTTGCAAATATTCAGGTATATGGATGATGCAGCAGCTAGGAATTTCAATAGAAATGCAGTATGATAGTAACTGGTGCAGACCAATACCCTAAATCTGCTTCCATCACTAAATGCCCACCTTCCAACATGACAGTAGGCAGTCTTACCGACCAAGCAAGGACTAAAGGGTCATAAATGAAATCATTCAAGATATATTCAACGTACTACAGAATATGAATTATTAGGCAAACCAGCAGAGTCCTTGCAGCAAAGAAGCCATCTAAGCTTGCAATCAGATCCTACTCAACATACAGGACACTATGCAGATCAGCAAAATCTCCCAAAAATGTGCACTTGTAAACATGAGCTGTCACTTAACGTATATCCTTCTGTCTGTGCGTTGTATCACGCAGCCGCTAAGTATGTCTATATACAGCGTTGTCATATAAGTGAATTCTCTGCAATAAACCTGACATTAAGGAGGTCAAGGATCACGCTGGAAACAATTTACAGGTTTAGAAACAGAATTTCCAGCCTTGGAAAAAAAAAAAAACTGGGTCACACAAAAACCTAAAGTAATATTTCAAGATTCCGCCAATGCAGTAGATATAATTCCGTGAATCACTGTTGTGGATTAAACATCAGGTTCCTTTAATTGCCTTAACTCCGGCTTTTCCGTTCTGCTGGGTATTAATACTTAAGCTGTTGTCGAGAACACCACGGTTTATGGTGCATCATGTCTGGGTTAAAGGATAGCGACGATGAATCCGAAAAACGAAAGCATAGAATTTATCGAAAATTTTCCAAGGCGTAAATAATTAATACCGCATGCTTAATGAAACCTGTGTTGGATGGTATTTTTTGGATTCTCTGCTGGAGGCCCCTTGGCAAGCCGTATTAGAAGAGAGAACAATAGATGCGAATGGTATGGACTTACCTAGGCTGACACTTATGGTCTACATGATCAGAGATCTCCTTGTGTACGCTGCATCCACTTCTGTAATACATCCTCTTGTCAACCTAAGAAGAAGCCCAGCAAGTCCAATGAGTCACACATATTCCTATTCTCTCCCAAACTTCCCCATGGTAGTAGAAAAGGAAGCGTAATAAATAAACACCATAGGTAAGAACGACAAGACTTTCTTCTTATGTCTTCTCTACAGCGACAACCCAAGGAAGCAATAACCTCTTTTCCATTTGGAGATTATATACAGCAGCAACATCATGGTTTCTTTGATTCAATAGAAACCTGGAGAGAAAAGCATCTTCCACTGGAAAAACAGGGGAGAGTTTAGCATACCCCTACCATAACTCATTGCCGTGTTGCACGATGCCATAAAAGGTCTCCTCCATCATAATTTCCCAAATGGATGAGAAGATGCCTCCTGGAAAGGGCTACCTTGGGATGAAGGCTGTGGATGCTATTGTATGATGCTTGTATGTGTGTGTGTTTCAAGGAGCAGAAGCAGCAGTCAGTGAAATGCTTGCACCTCCCTCTATCCTCTCCCTCCCACCCTATCTTTCCCTCTGTCAGCCTCTGCCTAACACCTTGCACACATACACACGCAACAAATGCAGATGCACACTCAGGATCCGTCACCGACCCCTGTTCTGCTGGTTGTTGTTGCACTGGAAGGATGACCCAAAAATTTGCAAACCCTTTGTCGTGCTCATCTACTTGTCAGTCCCTGTCTAATATATGCCAAAATACTGAGAATGTCGGTGCAGTCGGGTGTAAGTTGGTCATTTGCTAGAACTAAGTGGTTTTTCATCTGTGGTTCCCTTTGGAACTGTCGGAATTTTGAGATACTTTGTATCCAATTCAGCTTTCCTGTGCCACTTTGTATTATGCAGATTTATTAGATATTATTGCATTTAGCCTATAGCTGGAGCATAGTCATCGAGATCCTGGGATGCAACGCACTGTCATATCTCAGGGTACTCACCCACAAGAGGTTAAGCCATCAACTTTAACCGGTAAGCTTTGGGACTGCCGCCGAGGTTACTATGGCGATGGCAGCTGATGATGCATTTAAAGTAATTAAGTATATTGCGGCCAGTCGGTAGAAAGCCTGCAGAACTTTGTAATCTATTACAGGACATTAAGAGGTTAATCTGGATTTTCATTCATCTTAATCGCAACGAGCGGCGGACATGAAACGGTGGGGTTTTTTGTTTTTGCTGTCATTAAATACTATGCATCCATAATGTCCAAATCCCTGGAACAAAAAAAAAAAAATGCTTGTCTTCTTATCCGTTGCAAGAGATGACATGCTGTCAGTATGTGGCTTAGCCCTGGGAAAAGCATTGCTGACATTTACTGTCAATGTAATGGAGTGGGGTGTTATATCCACTAGAGATGAGCGAGTACTGTTCGGATCAGCCGATCCGAACAGCACGCACGCATTGAAATGAATGGAAGCACCTGGTACTTCCGCTTTGACGCTGGCCGGCCGCTTAACCCCTCGCGTGCCAGCTACGTCCATTCATTTCAATGCGTGCGTGCTGTTCGGATCGGCTGATCCGAACAGTACTCGCTCATCTCTAATATCCACATAAGGCGACTATAATACTGTGAGCCTGGAGAAGGCCTCACATCTAACAAAGCCCCAGACATTCACGTCACCAGATGCCGTAGGCCATATATTTATTTGACCATCACTCTATTGTTTCAGGCCTTATTCATACGTCAGTGTTTGCCCAAACCAGCAATGGAGACGCCACAAAGATCAGGATGATTCAGGGCTGTGCAGTCAGTAGGCCAAACCAAGCACCAGCTTCATAAATGGATGTCAATGGATGGATGCCATTGGTTAGACAAAAGCAGTAAAAATCCTCAAATTCACAATAAAGCTAGCTATTGATCTCTCATGGAAGTCAGGCCCGGTTCACATCTGCCTTCAGCACCCCCCAAACAGAAACCTATACCCACAGAAAAGCGGTCACCTGGGAAAACACGCAGACTCCATAGGCTATAATGGGGTCCATGTGGTTTCCATACGAACCATGCAGAGAGAAAAGTGCTTCTTGTAGGAAACTGAGTGGAAACCACATAGACCCCATTATAATCTATGGAGTCCGCATGTTTTCCCAGGTATAGGTATAGGTTTCCATTCGGGGGGGTCGCCAAGAGGACTCTTTGAATGGAAACCCAAACGCAGATGTGAACCTGTGCCTGAATATGTGACAAACTATTAGTCAAATACTACTATATCGGGTCAACATGGTGGCTCAGTGGTTAGCACTGTAGCCTTGCAGTGCTGGAGACCTGGGTTTGAATCCTGCCAAAGACAACATCTGCAAGGAGTTTGTATGTTCTCCCCGTGTTTGCATGGATTTCCTCCCATTCTACAAAGACGAGTGGATAGGGGAAAAAAAACCATACAATATCAATCCTTTTGTGTAATATAAAGCAAATAACGAATCATTTCACGTCTAAGACGATGTCAAAGGGAGTAACTAACTCCACAGCCCTGGGTGTAATGGAAAGGTTTCCATCACCGGCTCCTGGTTTTGGCTTCCAGTGATGGAGAACACTGATGTGTCGATAAGGCTTTAACCTTGGGCTGATAGATCTACCTCAATAATCATAGAGATCAAGCATGTTGGAGGGTTAATATCAGCACTAGTTAATGCAGGCAGCAGGTCTGTCCCCAGAGCTCCGGGGGCGCTGTGGTTATTTTAGTTACCATGCTAGACTTTGTATAATGCACAGAGGAGCCATTGTAAACCTATCGCTCAATGGCCCCAAAACATCTTGTCCATCATGGAAGTGCTGATGGGCTGGAGGCCAGAATGGGCTTGTTCTCTGTAAGAGAGGGGGTAAGCTGGAAGTTGGAGCCTGAAATGTTGTATATTGGGTCACCTATTATGGTTTTGGGGGACCCACAGGCAAGTGGTGTCATTGTGGTTTACCCTAACCAGGCCTGAAGTATATCACAAAGAAGCAAATGGTAAGCGGACAGATTGAAGCAATGCCACTTGTAATGGAGGACTGAGCAGAAGGAAAGGACAGCTTGTGGCGTCTGTGTGGCGTGTCACTGGCGCAGTATGGACTAGACCTGGACACGTTGTCACCCCTCCAAGGCGTTAGCTTTGGGGAGTCTGCTGCTGGCGGCTTAGAGAAACAGCAACCCATCGGTGATCCAACATAGATTGGGCTGTGGGAAGTCTCACCCTGGACCCCATCACTGGAAGGACCTCATTGGGATATTCATGTTAGGATTCAGATGCAAGGCCACAATAACAACAAGATTGGTTAAGAACAGGCTTTAGGAGAGCAGGAGCAGAAATGGGCTGACAACGTCGAGTAGTAGAATATGTTACCTAAACGCAACACACCTCTGCCAGCCAAGACCGGCCCCAGACGTCTTCACCAGAACTCCTCGCGAGAAGAGATGGACGTTACGTAACGTTAAAGGTGCGGCAACCAGATCCCGACAGTCTAAGGAGGACGAGTGGATGGTGCACCCTGGACAATGGTCTTCCTTGGAGGCCTCGTCATAGTGTACCATATACTTTATATAAATATGCATAGAATTTATAGTCCAAAAAGCTCATACCTAATACACTTCAGCAGGAGGGTCAATCTCTGAAATTCACTTTTCACATTTATCTAAACTGGGACAAGTCTTCCTACACACAAAGCCCACTGGACAGCCGCAAACTAATTCCATCTCCTGGAATCCTGCGAACCAGAGCTGACAAGTTCTTTTTACACCTACAAAATGTATATAAAACACAGAGGTCATCGCCAGCTCCTAATTTCCCAGGAGGAGACAGAGGATGAGAATGAGTGAGGAGGATAAGAAGTGTACGGAGATGTGGTCTTAGCCTAACCCCTTGGGGTGAAGGTCCCTCCTGTTTACATTTAAGGCTTCACATCTTTCAATGCACATCTGGATAAATGCAGGACTGCAGCGCCATTAACTCCATAAAGGATGTCAGTCTGGACAACAATACCTGGAGCTGATTGGTTTGGTTTCACATCTCTTTCCCCTACAGAGGAGTATTATTTACAAACGTCTCCATACATCGCCCATGTGTTAGACGCTTTGTTTATCGACCAATATATCGTGTTTAATAATAGAAGTAACGGATGTTACACAACAAGAGGAATTCCACAGATTATTATATAGTATTATGGGAAAAGATTCGGTAAGACTGTCAATCCTTGAGCCCGACCGCCCATTGGACTCATAAAACTATATCAGTCTGCTCAGCACCCTTCGCATTGTAACATGCTGCCTACAGAACGGTCAACATGACCATGGAAATATGTTATTAATAGTAATTCTAGATATTAGAGCATTTCTATAGAGGACTGTATTGAAACACGTTTAACATGGTGGCTCAGCGGCTAGCACTGCCACTTGCAGCACTGGAGTCCTGGGTTTGAATCCTACCAAGGACAACATTTGCAAGGAGTTTGTATGTTTAAAAAAACATGTTTATCCCATCTAGAAATCCTAAATCTATATATATAATTATAATTACAAGCTACATGTTCACGTTCCATGGTCTATCAAACCAGAGTCTATGTAACAATACGCTGATACATCGTACGCTAAGTTTGAGGCTGACTGAGTAAAAATTTCAATTATCATCAGTAAAGCCTGGATTAAGATTTTGTCATCTTATTTAGCAATATTCAGTGTAAATGACCTGCGATGATCCTTTTAATATGAAGATGATGTTCCCTGCCATCTTGATATTAATCAGGTGTCACGATCACTATCTGCATACAGAAGTCTTATATTTCCTCGGTAGACATTGACAAGCATTTCCTCCCACCATAGCCAAAACCCTTCTATTTTCTCCAGCTCGGCCCTATAGTCTCAGATGGCACCTTGTACCATTCACCTATGTGATACAACTATTCATGCTGTGAACAATAGCTTGCAAATAGAATTCGATGTATCCTGTAAACCCTTTCATGTTGACATGTCGCTCATAATACAGATCCAAAGATCTGGACCGATTTGGATGCGCTGTGTTTGTTCCACCATTTGCAAACCAGTGCAGTTTTGGGCACCACCAATACAAAAAGGCGCTGGCCCAAGCTTTTTGGACTCTGATTTCTGATACATACATTCTTAGGGTGAAGAAAGAAGACAATATATCTTATGTGAAGAGTTATAAGTGTCTCATTTACTGAACGGCCAGCTACTTTCCACTGGGAATCTTCTACACTGTCTACCAATAAGTATTTGGACACCTGCGGTAGAATAGAAAACCAAGATTCCTTCCTATCCAATAGTCGGTAGACCCCAGCAGATGCTTCCTTACGGATGGGATTGAGCGACACAAGACTCCCGGATGCCTGAGGACCTCTTTAATCTGAATTGTGACTACCCAAACCCAGTGAAAACCAATAGTTGAAGACAGGGGCGGATCCAGGGCCGGGCGAGCTCAGCGGGGCCCCGCGGCGCGGCCGGGACCTAACAAAATGGTCCCGGTCGGCATGTCCCGACTCCAACTGAGCTCAGCGTTAAAGCAGGAGCTGAGCTCACAGCTCCTGCTTTAAACGCCTATGTATTTCATCTCATCGGCGGTAGGACGTTCTCCCCCCTCCATCTGCCCCAGTGCCATGCCGTTCTCCCCCCTCTATCTGCCCCAGTGCCATGCCGTTCTCACTCACACACACTCACACACACACTCACCATTCCTCGTTCCCTCGCAGCTCTCTCCCTCAGACACATATTGTAGCCGCGATGTGATGACGTCATCACATCGCGGCTACAAATGCAGGAGGCCGGAGCTCAGCGTTAAAGCCAGAGCTGAGCTGTGACAGCTCCGACCTCCTGCATTTGTAGCCGCGATGTGATGACGTCATCACATCGCGGCTACAATATGTGTCTGAGGGAGAGAGCTGCGAGGGAACGAGGAATGGTGAGTGTGTGTGTGAGTGTGTGTGAGTGAGAACGGCATGGCACTGGGGCAGATGGAGGGGGGAGAACGGCATGGCACTGGGGCAGATGGAGGGGGGAGAACGGCATGGCACTGGGGCAGATGAAGGGGGGAGAATGGCATGACACTGGGGCAGATGGAGGGGGAGAACGGCATGACACTGGGGCAGATGGAGGGGGAAGAACAGCATGACACTAGGGCAGATGAAGGGGGGAGAATGGCATGGCACTGGGGCAGATGGAGGGGGAGAATGGCATGACACTGGGGCAGATGGAGGGGGAGAACGGCATGACACTGGGGCAGATGGAGGGGGAAGAACAGCATGACACTAGGGCAGATGAAGGGGGGAGAATGGCATGGCACTGGGGCAGATGGAGGGGGAGAATGGCATGACACTGGGGCAGATGGAGGGGGGAGAATGGCATGGCACTGGGGCAGATGAAGGGGGGAAGAACAGCATGACACTGGGGCAGATGGAGGGGGGAGAATGGCATGACACTGGGGAAGATGGAGGGGGGAGAATGGCATGACACTGGGGCAGATAGAGGGGGAGAGAACAGCATGACACTGGGGCAGATGGAGGGGGGAGAATGGCATGACACTGGGGCAGATGAAGGGGGAAGAACAGAATGACACTAGGACAGATGGAGGGGGGAGAATGGCATGGCACTGGGGCAGATGAAGGGGGGAAGAACAGCATGACACTGGGGCAGAGACGGGGGGGAAATGAAACTGTGGGCAGATAAAGGGGGAGAATGGCATGAAACTGGGGACAGAGATAGAGGGGGGGGACATGAAACTAGGGGTAGATGAAGGGTGTATATGAAAATGGGGGGGGAGATATAATTTACGGGTGACTGTAGGAGGATTATACTGTGTGGAATCACATGAAAATTGAATGAGAATGGGTAGAGTCAACATAAAAGTGGGCGGGGCCTAATTTTCTGCAGCGCGCTGTGCGCGCCGCACGTTTTGTTCCCTCTTTCTAGTCTTCAACAGTTGGGAAGTACAGGTTAGAAGTGCGAGACCCCCAGTAAGTAGGGCCCCGCCAAAGTCAATTGCCCAGGCCCCCGCAAACCCTGGATCCGCCACTGGTTGAAGATTAAGGCTCCAGGGACAGATGTGCCGTCCAAGGTGGCTTCTGATGTTCCATCCCAGTGATTATAGAGCAGGTCCTATCGTGCTTTGTGAAATCGGGAAGGAACCCGTAATCGGGGATTGAAGGCACTTGGAAGACACTCAGATGTATAACAGTGTCCCCCCCACGGCCTGCACACTCGATCATATGCATGAGGCTTTACAGAGTTCTGGATTCCAGGTACTGTCATGGAACCTAATACATTTGTGATGTTTCTGCTTTCTTTGTATATTAACTCATTTTTACACAGTTTGTCCTCCCAGATGTCTTCGGCTTCTCACTTTTGCAGCCCATCCCTGTAACTTCACAATCCAGTCATAGTAATGGGACCAGCGCCTACTTTTAATGCCAATGTTAAATAACCAATGGCAGAAGGCGCGTGTCATCAGTCATCTGGGTCACTCATCATTGTGGAAGGATGGATCAACACCAGTATGCATCTATCCTTGCGGACCATGTTCACCCCTACATGCAAATTGTTTTTCCTTGGGATGATGGCATCTACCAGCAGGACAATGTGACGTGTCATAAAGCTCACCGTGTACATGAGGGGTTTGAGGAGCACCAGGATGAGTTTACTGTACTCCCTTGGCCAGCGAATTCCCCGGACTTGAACCCAATCGAGAATCTGTGGGACCACCTCAATCGGGTTCTTCGCACTGGATGCTCAACCACGTAACCTAGCGCAGCTGGCCACGGCACTGGAGTCGGCTCAACATACCAGTGACATCATCACAACATCCCCTCTCTTCCTGCAGGTCTCACCGCGGTCCGCTCTGCCAAAGGGGGTTATTCTGGATTGTGACAGGTGGTCGCATTAATGTAACTGGACTGTGTAATTGCAAAATCAAGACACTGTGTCCCTGAGTAAAAATACACCCGAAACTCAATGCTAAAACGCCCAAATAAAAGTATGTCCTACACTATACCCTTTGAAAGAAAGTATGCACAAACTGCGCCCTGGAATAAAATATGCCCTATGCTGTGCTGCAGAGGAAAGATATGTCATACCCTACACCCCTATATAAGCTGTGCCCTATGCTGTAGTCCTAAAAAACACCTGTGACCCCTGAATAAACATACATCCCTCACGGCAAGAATTCATTGTGCGGCGACCACTGAGTACTAAGATCCTTCTGCTCATTTCAGATCACAAACATGGACATTGGAAGTTTTCCTTATTTTTGTACTGTAAACCTATGAATATATTTGCATTTAGCAGAACAAGCCGCCGTGTTATAATCTCCGTCCATCAGCCATGACAGCTTTGTGTTTGCCGTTACATAATCAGTGAAGAAACAGTAATGTTAATGATTGAGCGTTGCCGCTTACCTGAGCAGAAAGCCACATTTATAGCCCGCTCTCTGTATAGAGCCACAAATCAGAAGAAATGCACAAAGCAGCTCAAAAACAAAGCATAATTAGAGACTGAAAGATCGTCAAGGCATCACTGGTTCTGCACATAAGGAATTGCTAAATGGCACTTGAAAGACCAAACGACACACACGAAGACTTTGGCGTCAGCGAATGGACATGCTCAGATCAACACCATGAAATAAACTGGAAATTTTGCAAATATTTATTTTCTGAAAAATAAACTTTATTAGTAATAAAACGCGCAAACAATGTAAACCCCGCAGTGCCCTGGTATATTGCCGTGTGCAGTATATAGAATAGAAGGCCACGCTGCATTTACTGGCTAGACCATGATAAAACATTGCAATCCAGTTGTACGACCCCATCAGGGCTCACTGACACCATGTTTTAAGAATGGTCCGGGGCTGCTATGGTAACACTGCTAAGTAATCTTGGTCATGGCACAAAGCTCTTGCTTGTATATGAATGGGATTTCTCGTGTCATACATCAGCTTTCTCTGTCCTTCCTTATTTGCAAATTGTATAATAGCAAAAAATTCCAAAAACTGTACATTCAACATTTGTGTATTTTATTATCAAGGATAAGGAGTGAACAATAAAATAATGGGATTAGGGCAATGAAGTGCTTAACGCCTTTGTGATAGATGTGGGGGATGTGCTCGGTAGCAGCAATGGTGCGGACCCAACCAGTCAGAGACGGGGACACAATGTCTGGTGCAAACAGGTTTATTTTTTTAAAAAAAACAGCAAATAAATAAACCATCACTTCAGGCACAAAAGGAGCAAAATAAAATACAGCTTTAACTTCAGGCAAAACGTCAAACAAAACCCTGCTCGTCCGAACACTAACTTAAATGGTATGAAGTTAACTATACATGTGGCTTACTACCAACCACACGAACAAACAAAATAGCACAGTATGGTCTCAATAGACTTTCAGTATCTCAGGACAGACCCAGACGCCTCCTCTTGCTCTGAGGATCTGCCCTGACGTGCAGCCTTTTACAATGAGCCCAGGACCCTCGGCTCTAACCTCTTTTGTAGCACGTAATTACCGCTCTTCATTTACTGATCCTCAACCCTGCCCACAGCCTCCTCCACTTGACCTTCAACCTCTCGGGGTCCATATGTGCCACACACCGCATCCTGACGCTGAACAGTGTCAGCGACGTCCTGACTCCCTTCAGGACTTGTGTGTACATGGGGCCCCCCTGGAGGCTGAAGGGAAGTAGAGGAGGCCGTGGACAGGAGTGGGTATTGGTAAGAAAAAAAAGCAGGGCGGGTGTCCCCATAGCAGCTGCCATGGAAGTAGTTCTGTCCCTGTTGGGACATTTTTATCGAGCACAGCACAAAGCCGTGAGCTTTTGCAACATTTATTGTTTATTGTTTATTTTGCAACATTTATTGCAATGTTTATTCAAGAAGGAAAAAGTGGACCAAGCCCGGTTTCCATTTGTGCATGGGTTTCCGTTCCAGGGACCCCCGAAACGGGAAGCTAATCTGCATATATAAGCAGTTACCTAAGGAAACCCGTGGACCCTATAGACTATAATGGGGTCCATGTGGTTTCCACACGAAAAATGTGGAGAGAAAAGTGCTGCCTGAATTTTCGCCAGGGTCAACTTCAGTCTGTTCTATTATTTTACATGAAGAGATTCATATATTTGAGATGTATAATATCATCTAGGCCGCCAATACATAAGGCTTGTCGTGTGTGAGCTTCTGGACTGGAGCTTCTCCATGTCCCTTCTCCCTGTCTGGACTTGTATAAATATTGGCTTACTTTATGATCCATCTCAGACTACTTATTTTTGGGATTTTTTTTGTTTGCCTTAAATTAATTCCCTAATGGAAAGCGCCTGTGTCTCTGCACCTGAAGACTTCGCTCCGCTGTCATTCAGGATAATACTGTAGGCATTGGAAATCACAGAACAGAACCAACAACCAGTTCATATCCTTAAAGGAGGAGATCGGAAAAACTCAGATATTCTTAGGCTTTGTTCACACAAACTTTGTAAAAAAAAAAAAAAAGTCCATGTAAAATTGATGCAAATTTTTTTTTTTTTTTCATGGCCGCTTTGCACCTATGGGATAGCTGATTTCACAGATCCCTCAGGCTTCAGTATATTGATGGATCTGTGCACATGGACAAAATAGGAAATGATCAGATTGTCCAAAAAATGGGCATAGGACCGGCCCCGATTAAAGGAATGGGAGAGATTTAGATGGACTGGACTTAATAATGGCAGACTTCATAACTCCTGAGTCGGCAGAGGGTGCACCCCATGTATGACAAGATGCACGTCTCCACATACATGAGGACAATGAGATCTATGCCAGCTTATCATTAGCGTAGATTTCCAGCATCAATTATGCCAATGGACCTTGCCATGACCTTTTCCGGAATGTGGCAAAAGTGGAGAAAAAAGCAAAAAGTTGCACTTGCTTTTGCAAAAACCCAGTTTGCACAAAACATTGTGACTTTCTATGCCGTGTGTGCCAGGAAATTGGCCTAAAAGGCATAATAAATATGCTTGTTCCTAAGATTAATATGGTTGGTTATAATTTTGCCCTGACAGAACATAGAAGCAGGTGGATAACTGTGCCTATAATACCTATGCTATGGCAGCATGAGCCTATATTTAGAATTATGGGTTTTCAAGGATGGAAGGAAGATACAGCTAACTTGACGTTGATAATAGGATGTATCTACACTACAGGCTTTGCTGGAGACTCCATCGCAGAAACCTCCGAAAATCGCCAGAGAGGAGCTCTACACGGAGGTCTTCTTTCTGAAATGGTGGACACCTGGCAGACCCCATTATAGTCAATGGGGTTCCCCAGTCTTTGTGTTGTAGCAATCCGGCTCTCCATTGTTTAGGGTCCACAAAAGACCATAGCCCTAGTGTGACCCTAGCATATTGTAGTCAAACAGGTCTTTCTTAAGCCAACTCATCACTGTATGATAAGTTACATTGAGCATCACTCATCCAAGAGCATGACCTCTTGACCAAAATCCACTTCTGACCCAATTCCTCCAATGTTTTAGGCTGTTACCTATCAAATGCTCCTGTTTTCCTTAATACAGAAAGGGGAGACATGATAAGGCAATGCAGGGGATGGCATCTAATGTGTATGATACATAAGGGTTATTACTAGAGATGAGCGAGTAGTGTTCGATCGAGTAGGTGTTCGATCGAATACTACAGTATTCAAAATACTTGTACTCGATCGAACACTACTAGCTGTTCGAAGTTTAAGGTTCGATGAAGAACCAGCGTTGATTGGCAGAATGCTATACGTTCTTCTCTTACCTTTCCGAAGTCTTCTCCGCGCTGCGTCCCCGCGTCTTCTTCCGGGTGGAATTCACTCTGCCTAGGCATCCGGCCTAGGCAGAGCCGACTGCGCATGCGCGGGCATGCCCACGCATGCGCAGTCGGCTCTGCTCAGGTGTCGGGCCGGGCAGAGCCGACCGCACATGCGCAGTCGGCTCTGCCTAGGCCCCAATGCCTAGGCAGAGTGAAATCCAGCCGGAAGACACCGCGGGGACGCTGCGCCGGGAGAAGACTTCAAGGGGAATGCAGCCCGACCGTCACTCGTGGACTTGGTAAGTATAATTGTATCGAATTTTGCCTACCCCTGAAACGAACATTTCCCCCCATAGACTATAATGGGGTTCGAAATCTGTTCGAACAGTTTGCGGCTGCTCGAATCGGATTTGGAACCTCGGACATTTTAGTGTTCGCTCATCTTTAGTTATTACCCTTTATACTTTGTATGTACTTTATATTGTTTCATTATTTTCTAGTTTGTAACATACGTAGCTATTTGCTCCAAGTTTTTCGTGTCTGATGTTTTGTGTCATTTTTGCACCTTGTATTTCAAGGCTCCCTATGACACTGCTGATAAGTCTTCCCAATTGTGCCGCTGTGGACAGTGCGGGGATCTGATACACCAGCAGATCAATATAGAAATTCAGTGTCAGACTGAAGTCTTTCCGATTCTCCAGATAACGCGAATCTGTGGACCCTCCAACAGACCCTAGCACCCTTCACAATTGTGCGTCTTCTGCTGGACCATTATTGTGTTGCAGCCCTGGTCCCCCGGAAGATCCTCTAGTACTATGGTGGCCCAATATAACAAGGCTAACTACTAATCATCTAATATAATGAAAAAATCAGACACCAGCCATTTATTCTAATACTATTCACATCTACAAAAGCCGGGAGAGCCGTCTCCAGTCCAGCACAGATTTTTGGATCTGGCTTTGTGAATGCGCCAATAAGTATGTTGTTTATATGCAAGTATAGAAAATAAAATGTGACCAAGTAATGAATCACTGCAATAAAAACAAATAGAAATCACATATTTACAAGGAACTGCTTTGTCTGTGTTCTGCCCACACGTGCAGTTGGCATGTACCACTCACCACCCGGGCGCACATTAGGGCTCTGTAAATTACGTATCAGGTAACACCGGGAAAGTGTTCACTAACGCATTATTTCCATACACAATGTGCTAATCGTATAAGGAACACATCGGAGGATGACGTCATTGCCTGCGTCGGACACAGCTGGAGACTTATAGCTTGTCATTTGCTTCACAATCCCATATGGTAAAGTGTATACCTGCAGCGCTCGCATTTGCGATAAAAGGACGACATATTGCACCGCGCAGTACACGAGCCGTGCGCTCACGGTGTAATTAATGTTGTTGATGGAAAAATATAGAAAAGGAAAATGACAAACATTTCATTTTGCACTCAAAAGAGAGTCCACAGGGGCGCCCGCTTCTGAAGTGAGGGTCGGCTTAGCCGAAGAATCGTTAAAACGCCATTAGGTCCCTGGAATAGAGTTAATGATTGTTAATAATATGGTAATGGCTCGGCGTCACAGCGCTCGCACCTTGGCGCCAATGGTGTTACAACTGCTTCCACTTTACTAGTAATAATATACAAGAAATACCAGGTACACCAAATGATATAGGAACTGGTTATGGGGCATGATCTACGTCAGTGTTACTAGCGCCCAATCCGCCATACAACATACTATACATGGGTCTATATACTGTACATTAGTGTAACTAGTATCAGGGTCGACTTTTTTGCTGCCTGAAGTGGAGATGGCGCCCCTTCCCTCCTTGAAAATCAGTCTACTACCACTGCGCATGCGCGCCACTCAGCCCTATAACCGCCTTAATGAGATACCTCACTGAGCCCCCGACACATGCACAGTATACAATAAAGCTGGATACACACGGAGTTTTTTGGTCAGGATTTTGACGCGGAATCCACGTCAAAATCTGTCTCAAAAAAACGCTTACCATTGAATTCAATGAGTTCCATTTTCCACGAGCGGGGAACAAACCTGGATCAATATAGAAATTCAGTCAATGCCAGTGGCATTACCAGGAACGGTGGGGTCCCATGCAAACTTTGGACGTGAGCCCCTCTCCCGACCGACACCAAAGACCTAAACCGACCCCCCGGTTTGTTCCCTGCTCGTGGAAAAAAGAAGCGACATGCTGTTTCTTGAGGCGAAATCCACCACAGAGTCTGTGGCCCGACGCCTCCCATCCAACTAGGACCATTCATTTGGGCCCAATCCGGAGGAGAACTGGATGCCGGTGCACTGTATGCACTGCACCAGCATCCAGTTGCAGGTAGCCTTTTTTGGACCGGATTCTGAGGCCACCCCCACGTCAAAATCCAGTCCAAAAACCCTCCATGTGAATATGGCTTAAGTTTTGCAAAAACTGAAAAAATCCAATGGAAAAATTGAGGCAGAGCCCTGCAGTAACCAGATCGTAAGATCCAGACTACAGGCAGGAGAAACATTGTGCAAGAAATTCACATCATTGACCAGACCTGATATTGGTTATTGGACGCGACAACCCCGCACAAGGATGATCTCATTCCTTTATCTCCCAAACAACCCAATTTCCATCAATGTTCTTTATTAAACCACAAAAAAGACTAAAATAAAATATTCCCCCCCAACCCAGATATACCAGTCATATTACCTGAGGCCCCTATTGTACGTGTTATTATTACATTAGTGTAACATACATCTATCCATTTCTATATCCATCTACACACTAGGTGCCTATTGTGATGCCCACATTTCATAGTAAGTAAGCGGCCATTTTCTTGTGGCCCAGGCATGCGTAGTTGGCTCTGCCCGAGGCTTAGAGGTTTGACCCCCAGCGCCAGAAGAAGAGACATGAAGAAGCCATTCCTGAAGAAGATGGAAGCGGGGCTGGAGAGTACTCTCACAGCATTAGCGACGCCCCCAGTGCTGCGAGAGAACTCATTTGCATACCGACGAAAACTGTGATTTATACCGAACGGCGGGACGGAGAAGACATCTGAAGGTAGGAGAAGAATAGGCTTTCTTAAGGCTACTCCTTGCCACGTAAAATATAGCGGGTGGGCAGCACTATCACTTTCCAAGCGTCCGCACAGGCCCGACATCTCCTCCTCCCCGGAGTCTTGCACTGCAGGGATTGATTATATTAGGCTGCTGCAGACCAGAGTAATCAATCCCTGACTCCACTCCAGTTATGTGGTGCGTGCATACATGTTATATGTGTGTCTATGTGTACATGTTCTGCGTGTGTACATGTTCTGTGTATGTACGTATGTGTGTACTAGTTCTGTGTGTGCATGTGTGTGTACATGTTCTGTGTCTGTCTATGTGTGTGTGTACATGTTCTGTGTCTGTCTATGTGTGTGTGTACATGTTCTCTGTATGTAAGTATGTGTGTACTAGTTCTGTGTGTACATGTTCTGTGTGTATGTGTGTGAGTACATGTTCTGTGTCTGTCTATGTGTGTGTACATGTTGTGTGTGTGTATGTGTGTGTGTACATGTTCTGTGTCTATGTGTGCGTGTACATGTTCTGTGTCTGTCTATGTGCGTGTGTACATGTTCTGTGTGTGTACATGTTCTGTGTCTGTCTATGTGTGTGTACGTGTTCTGTGTGTGTCTATGTGTACATGTTCTGTGTGTGTACATGTTCTGTGTATGTACGTATGTGTGTACTAGTTCTGTGTGTGCATGTGTGTGTACATGTTCTGTGTGTGTATGTGTGTGTGTGTGTACATGTTCTGTGTCTATGTGTGCGTGTACATGTTCTGTGTCTGTCTATGTGCGTGTGTACATGTTCTGTGTGTGTACATGTTCTGTGTCTGTCTATGTGTGTGTACATGTTCTGTGTCTATGTGTGTGTACATGTTCTGTGTCTATGTGTGTATACATGTTCTGTGTCTATGTGTGTGTGCATATTGTACACATGTACTTCTATAGTTCAGAAGCCGTAACCCTTATCTATATCGAAATCAATGATTTCCCTAAATAATCTTCTGTAGGATTGTCCGGGGTCTCTTGGACCCTCCAACATGTTCTATTTCTCTATGACAAATCCTCCCACTTCATCGCTGTTTCAGACGTTGTGGTCCGTTTCTCTGCTGGAGTGTTTGTTAGTATGTTATATGCTTGTATATTCCTAATGTATTTTTGTATTGGTTTGGCATAACCAGACATTTTGCAACAAAGTTGACCACTATATACGTTGGCGTTCTATACATTGGATAGACATTGATATACAAATGATTTCTGCGTTTTACTACAATAATCTCATGTTACATTTCCTCCAGATACCCTAATATTGTATTCCTTATGTGACTCTATTAATGTCCGGCCCCGCCATTACATGCAGCTCACACACCCCACTTTCCATCGGGAGGTTCACGTTCCATTACGCGCTGGGTGAAGCAGCTTTTGGGAAGTTTTACATTTTTCTATATATTTTGGATGAATTAGATGTAAAACCCAAGACCTATGTTCTGTACAGTTATAGTCCAGATATGCTCACCCTGCCGTCAGCCATTTTACTGTGGGCATTGGATTGTTCTTTAACATCTCAGGTCTAGAGGGGTCTCTCTACATATGTTACATGTAATCTGGAACATCTCTATGTTCTGTTTTGTACCAGAGGTGACAGATCATAAGATGTTTATCTTATTATAATTTTGTATATTGTTGTGCAGGACCAGGCGTATCACATCCTAGAGGACCTGTCTGGTGGCCGTCTAGAGTCAATGATCAAAATGTGCGGCTGTGAACACAGAGACCGTCCAGTGAGTAACTGACCATGCAAAATTTACGGGGGAATAAGGGGAATTTTAAAGGGGGTTTCTAACAGTACAGGACATGTATGGGTTAGTGGTAATACTCATTTAACTTTCCTACTGGACTAAAGGGGTTTATTGATTGATAAATAGTATCTTTGGTGATCTAGGGCAAATCAGGGTTAATATGCATTGCCCTTTGTAGTCTAGGGTGGTCCAGTGGGTAACTTTAAATATTATACCGCAATATAGTTGTTACTGGTATAGGGTTTGGGAACGTGATGAGGTTAATGGTGGGGACCTAGGATGGCTCAATGGGTAACAAGTAGAGACGAGCGAATAGTATTCGAAACTATAGTTCCATAGGAGTGAATGGAAGCGGACGGAGCTTAACCCCTTGCTGTTCAGCCACTTCCATTCATTCCTATGGGAGCGAGGTATTCGAAACTATAGTTTGGAATACTATTCGAATCAACTCTAGTAACAAGTCATATAGTTGTTATTACTATATTGTTTGGGAACATGAATGGGTTAATGGTGCTGGTCTTAAGCAGGAACTGCTCATCTGATACTGAAAGTTTTCCTGAAAATTATTGCACTTGCACATGTTTTGTTATATATATTTCCTTTGTGTGTATTGGAACAACACAAAAAATCTGATAGAAAAAAAAAATCAAATTGGACATAATGTCAAACAAAACTCCAAAAATGGGCCAGACAAAATAGTTGGAACCTTTTCATAATTGTTGGTAAATAACTTAGTTTCCAACATGTGATGCTTGTTCAAAGTCATCTGTGGCAAGTAACAGGTGTGGGCAAGGCATGTAACAAGTGTGGGCAATATAAAAATCGCACGTGAAACCAGATAAAAAGGAGAGAAGATGACTCAATCTTTGTATTGTGCATCTGTGTGTGCTACACTAAGCAGGGAGAACATAAAAAGGAGAAGAGATTGTTATTGTGGAAAAATAACAATCTCGAGGTTACAAGTCCGTATGCAGAGATCTTGAAGTTCCTTTATCCATGTTGTGGAACATAATCAAGAAGGTTACAACCTTTGGCACTGTGGCCAATCTCCCTGGACATGGATGGAAGAGAAATAATTGCAATAATTTTCTGGAAAAAATAGTTTTTTTGGAAAAAAAAATCAGGGCTGCCAATACAAATTTTTTTAAATGCCATTTAGCACAAGTATCCAATGTAGAGAAGAAAATCTGAGGGCACCGGTGGCTGTCACCGATAGGACACGTTCCCTGTTGAACTCTGCTTAGTAATAGATTGCGGAAGGCTAATTCAATTAACTGTGTAACTCAATAAAGAAATCCCGGAAAAAGCTGATGAGTTACGACACCGTAATTTGGAGAGCACCCATGCACGGCCCGGTGTATTGTCTACACATAGTGTAAAATAATGTCATTATCAAGCTAAATTAAGACAAACGACAAGTGTTTACAATTTTTTATACTTATTATATCTCATAAATCAAAATGTATCCAATATAATTAATATTACAATTAACCCATGAAGTGCATTTCCTGGTGCCCCATTAACACAGGCGCATATGTATACGGAAATTTCTAAATCTAGCCATTCACAGTGTCTAGCGCAGGCGCAGGTATTGAACATGGTCATCCACTGTCCAGAGTCTTAGAGGAAGTCTGGATAGGCCAAATTTCACAATTTAAGATTTTTTTTCTGATACAGTCACGAGAACAACTAAGTGCCCCTTCTTCAAATTCTACTGTTTCCCAATTCAGGTTATAATAATAATAAAGATATCTGGTCCTTAGAAGTCCATATAATTAGGTAAGTGCAACCTGCGATGAACAACAACACAAAGCAGAATCTGTTATTTATTCAACAGAAATGAAGACAAAATGGAAAAGTCATGTGAAAAAAAAAAATCACCCTATGAATCAATAACTTGCAGATCCACCATAAGCAACAATAACGTGAAGGAATGGTTTTCTATAAGACTTTCTCTGACTTCATTTTGGAAACTTTTCTTTTGCAGTGTTGCTTCAGTTCATTAAGGTTTGTGGGCATTTGTTTATGCACCGCTCTCTTAATTGGTTCTGGATCGCCTGTTAGACATTCGGGTTGTCCACTCTTAACCTTTCAAGAGTTAAGAAGCTGAACAAAATTGTACAACTATAGAACTGGGGAGCCGGCTGTTACTATTGTTTGTGACCTCCCTTGCCTTCCAGGCCATTGTGTACTCAGTGGTCGATGAGCCTATGATGAGCTTACCTTTCACAAGGTTCAGGGTCTGTATGATCTGCTGAATCCTAAATGGCCCCGATCAGCTCTCTAGTGTAATTCAGTGTAATTCCTCCGATAGCTGGGGCTATTGTATCAGCCTCAGTTGCAAGGGAAGTCAACAGAAAAAATATGTCGTCAATATATTGTTTCTTTATCTTCACCAACTCAGGTCCCATTCTCTAGTAGTCATCTTAAGTAGATCCTTAAGTCTGTGCTATCCCTTCTACTAGTTTTTAGCATTTTTATTTTTGTATTATTGTTGTATTATCTATCCTGCTGTAACACCATGAATTTCCCCATGGTGCGACTATTAAAGGATTATCCTATCTTATCTTCTGAGATATTCCTCATAGTCCAAGACTTCCTCTTCTTCCTCCTCTTTTTGATGAGTTGGATAATAACTGCCAGTGTTTTTGATGTAGAGGTGGGAGATGTGAGCATTGATGGAGGTGATCGTAATAGGGGCTCTAGGGGGAATCTGTTAGGAATTGTGAGGGCATAGACAAATCCCATTGCCAGGATGAGTCGCAAAAGTGGGAAAGATGATGACATTACTGAATACGATGATGATTTTATTAGAAAAACCAGGTCAATGCATAGGCAGGTAGGAAGTTGTAGGGCACACAGGTGGGGTGCAGATAGAAGGGCGCACAGGAAGAAGCACAAAAATAATTAAGGACTGTTTGAAGGCTTGTTTAAGGGTGCAGCTGGGCATTGGAGAAAACTGCATGTAGCTTTGATGCAGTTTTTGGTGTATATTTCAATTTCAAAAGTGAAACATGTTAAATGGATCCTATCATTGGATTCCCTTTTTTTCTCCCTAACACGTAGGAATAGCCTTAAGAAAGACTATTCTTGTCCTACCTTTAGATGTCTTCTCCGCGCCACCGTTCGGTAGAAATCCGGGTTTTCTTCGGTATGCAAATGAGTTCTCTCGCAGCATTGGGGGCGGTCCCCAGCACTCAAACAGCACTGGGGGCGTCCCCAATGCTAAGAGAGAAATCTCCAGTGAAACCTCCATCTTCTTCTGTGTTTTCTTCTGTCCTGGGTTTCAATCTTCTAGGCCTCGGGCAGAGCCGACTGTGTATGCCTGGGCCACAAGAAAATGGCTGCTTACACCAGCTTACTGTGTAAGCGGCCACAAGAAAATGGCCACTTACACCAGCTTACTGTGTAAGCGGCCATTTTCTTGTGGCCCAGACATGCACAGTTGGCTCTGCCCAAGGCCTAGAAGATTGAAACCCAGGACAGAAGAAGACACAAGATGAGTCCGTTCCTGAAGAAGATGGAGGCGGCACTGGAGAGTTCTTTCGCAGCATTAGGGATGCCCCCAGTGCTGTTTGAGTGCTGGGGACCGCCCCCAATGCTGCAAGAGAACTCATTTGCATACCGATGAAAACCAGGATTTCTACTGAACGGCGGCGCGGAGAAGACATCTAAAGGTAGAAGAAGAATAGACTTTTTTGAGGCTATTCCTACGTGTTAGTCATAAAAAAGGGAATCCAATGATAGGATCCCTTTAAACAAATGTGTTTCATCTATAAAATCAAGAAAATGCACCAAAGTAGTTTATATGATACAGTTTTAACTGCACCCAGCTACACTATGTGAATTCAGCCTAATACCTGTATACAGGTAGGAGTTGGGCAAGGACTCTGAGCTTGATACAATTTGAATGTGTGTGAATAGTAGGCGGCACATTAGAGTTTCTCCGAGCTTGACAGCGACAGTTTTACAGCACTTGTCTGACCTGGAGTATTATTTCATCTGTGACAGATTCATGGACTTGGGAGGTGGGGAGACTGGCACAAGGTTTATAGCACTGGCCACTTTCGATAAATCTTTCCTATTGTTTCCATTTTGTTATGACTTTATATCATCTCTTTGCAGTATTTGTGCATTACCAAGATTGTAACGTGTGTGACCGTAAGAATTGAAGATTGTGGGTGACATTCTTGTACTTGTATTATTGTGTAAAGGAATGTCTGATTAAAATTCATATTCCTTCAAGCCCTCTTACATAAAGCTGCAGGGTACAAAAGTAGAGATTTGATATATTAGTGTTCAGAAGCAATTATCTACTTCTGGTGGCAGGGATTAGGAACACCCGCTCCTTTCTGTTATTGCTGATACGCTGTTTCATGACTTGAATATCTAAGTGCAAGTGTCACATCCATTCCAGCTGTTTGTAGAAGTGGCGAGGATTGTTTGCTGCCTTCTGGCATGAGGAATGGAGAGGATAGTTTACATTACCCTTTGCAGCTAGACGTTGCATGCAAGATTTGCATAAGTTCCCTTCCCAAGCTCAGCATATTATCCCAGCCATCAGTGAAGAGTAATAGTAATGTTATATGCTACTGGCATCTGTCCCTAGTCATTGATTACAGAGAAGACTAATATACGTGTAGGGTATAGCAGCCCTTCATAAGTCACATCACAATATATGGTCTAATGCTTGGTTCACATCTGCGCTGGTATTCCGTCCGGGGGAGTTTGCAAGGGGACCCCCGGGTGGAATACCAAATGCAATTGCAAGCGCTGTGCAGTAAAAGCACATGGACCCCATAGACTATAATGGGGTCCGTGTGCTTGCCACACACTGGCCGCACGAATCATGTGGGCAGGAAAGTAGATTGTGAACTACTTTCCTGTCCGCATGATCCCTACGGAGATCTGGCGGCAAGCACACGGACCCCATTATAGTCTATGGGGTCTGTGTGCTTTCACTGGCACACCGCTTGCAGATCCCCCCCGGACGGAATACCAACGCAGATGTGAACGAGGCCTAAGGCACATATCGCACTCCTTTAGAAGCCACTGTTGCATAGTCCGGGACAAAAAAGTCCTAGATGCAGGACTATATTGTCCGCAGACACGATGGAGGACATCAGATATTCGATAGACCCCATTATAAATAGTAGGATTAGTATCCGTCATGACCTGGCTCCTTCTTTACTGTTGAGTCCGTTCTGTTGTTTCTATGATGGACTATAAGAACAGACTAACATAGAGCTGATATAAACGTATCGTTACAAAGTTGCGGAATGGCAGTGTTTTTTGCTACTCTCTACCAGTCTGGAAGTGTACCTAGAAGAATTGATGGAAGCTAAAGGGCGATCCCACCAAATAGTGGCTGGATTTGGATTTCTGTTTTGATTATTACATTTTGTTCATTGACAAAAACAAGTTTTGCTAACACTTCGATTTCTGAAAGCATTCTTCATTTGCAGCATATTTCCATGCCTAAAACTTTGGCACAGTATTGTTGAAACATTAGATTGCCCACATTTGACTCCAATAAGAGAGTTCTTCGGATCACAAGGGACATGAACTTCTACCGAATCCTGCGCCAAATCCTGTTAGCTCTAGAAATCTGTGGGGATCTCAGGGCTCAGAACAAAGCTCCAGTGCAGAACTCATAGAGGTGCCGCACGCAGGATCCAAACCATCCGGAGTTACGCTTAGAAGGAGGAAGATAAACAGACCCTAAGTTTAGGTATAGCCTTGTGACCCTGATAGTTAGGCAAAGTCGAAAAGTAACGAATGGCACCCGGGGAATTAGAATTTATTACGGCAGGTATACGACTAGTCAATATATATAAAATCTCCACTAAAGGGGGGGGGGCACTTAATTACAATGATGTCAGTTCCTGCTTATGACTTATGTACAATACTGCAAAGCCCCAGAGGTACCTATTAGAGATTTTTTAGCTTCTATACAATATATTTTGTCTTTTCATTTTCTCCTTACTACTCTCACATACATACAATTCATAAAATGTGTTCTGTCTTATGTATGTAATCAGCAAGCCTTTATTCTTTCCCTATGTATAGAATGCCTGGTGTCCTGTATAGTAGCGCAAAGAAAACAGACAAACACTGAGCGCCCCTTGGATTAATATTAATATTATTGGTGTCAGATCCCCACCAATCTGATATTGATCGGATAAGTCATCAATACATTTAGCCCAGGCGACCCCTCTCGTCCCCCATGCATTGTGTGATATCAGTATTAGTGTGATATTGGGTATTTGATCACCAATGGAATTTGTAAGATAACTTGTGTATGTAAATAAAATTATTAATTCAAAAACTGAATCCTCCTGTTAGAAATATGACCTTACACTGTGAATGAAGACACATTAATAGAATATACTAACCTTTACATAGTAATACATATTTTTATGATTCTAAGGTTATATTAACATAAGACTCAATACTCAGATTATGGTAATTTATCTGGCAATCAAGCCTGGGGTGGATTCTGGACTTCCTTAAAGTGCCCAACAGCCCACACATGGTTGCTGGCTATTGTGTCTCTGACCTTGCCCTTCTACTGTATTTACAGAGCTCTTCTTTTGGCTTTTTTGACTACTCTTTTGGATTGCGATTTGGTACTGTTTTGTCTCTCTCTGGTGTGACCCTTGGCTTGCTGATTCCTCTTCTGTGTTGTCTGCTCCTGTTCTGTGTTCCACTTATCTAGAGTAGGGTTTGTCATCCAGTTGTCCCTGTCATTAGAACAGTTGTGGCAAAGAGGTAGGGACACGGGGTGGCCCAGGTTTAGAGTTCATTGTCTCTGTCTTCCCTTTCCCTAGCAGCTGTTATTGGGAATTACCTTCGGGCAATTCTAATTCTAACAATACCTAAATGTACATTTTTTTCTTGTGATATGATTGACTGTTTTGTAACACTTATCATCCATATTCGTTTTTTAATCGACCTTCAATTGCTCTTTAAAAAAAAAAAAAAGGTAATGACTGAACAGATGAAAACTGATGTGATTAGATAGACATTGTCATTAGCACAGTAATTTGGTCGCAGGTGACATTGAGCAGGCAAAGCTATTCCATATATTTCTCACAACCTGTCTGCAAAGGACACGTTCACGAACATTACTGACAACATCATCTCTAATGACTGGTTGTCTACAGTAATGGTCCACAAAGAGGTTGGAAAAAATTATGGGTTTGTGTTCTCAAAAAAAACAACTTAGCCTAGTTATTGCTAAAATATAATATCTGATATTGAAATGGTCACTAAGTTTCCAACAAACATTGTCTATGTGACTTTGTCATATAGCTTAGCAGTATCTTAGCAGAGAAAAATGCTTCTTTCTTCTCTTATCGGGCTAGTTCTGTCTATGGAGAGGAGAAGAATAAACAGTAGGGGAGAGATGGCAGCAGAAATACAGGAATAGTATGATACCGCACCTAAATAGAAGCTTTCTATCACAGCCAAAGTACTTTATTAGTATCAGTACTTCTCTATATATGTCCTGCTAAATGATACAATCGCCATGATTGAAATGTGTAACAATTGCTAGTTCATCCATCAACTTGTGAGACACCTGAATTGGAAAAAAAAAGAACAATAATTAAAAACATAATTAATTAACCCATTGGCATCATCTGGTATAATTTATGGTGCAGACACAAGGCTTCACCACCGCTAGGAATTAATTCATGTTCATACTAGACTAAAGGACCCTTGATGATGTCATCAAAGGTCCTTGAGCTATCTAGGATAGGATCATGCTATTGTGTGGGCGGAGCTATATAGTTTAGAACTGGACAGTGTAGAAGCTGCTGAGAATAGCAAGTGAGAACAGAACATGCAGGCTGTGTGTGGGCAAGAGGGCTATATGGGGTGTAGACTTTGTGTGAGCCAGAGGGGGGGAATGTGGGGTTAAGGCTTCGATGGGGGGTGAGAGCTGTGCCTAATTTCATCAAAATCCGTTCAGCCGTCTATTACACACAAGCTGCTCAGACACTGACATAAGAAGACCCCTTTCATCCAAATTTCCGGATGTAGCAGAGCTTATGCAGAGATGTAGCACAGCTGGATTTGCTGTCCATATGCAGAGATGTAGATAGAGCTGGGTATGCTGTCCATATGCAGAGATGTAGCAGAGCTGGGTATGCTGTCCATATGCAGAGATGTAGCAGAGCTTATGCAGAGATGTAGCACAGCTGGGTATGCTGTCCATATACAGAGATGTAGCACAGCTGAGTATACTGTCCATATGCAGAGATGTAGCAGAGCTGGGTATACTGTCCATATGCAGAGATGTAGCAGAGCTGGGTATACTGTCCATATGCAGAGATGTAGCAGAGCTGGGTATACTGTCCATATGCAGAGATGTAGCAGAGCTGGGTATACTGTCCATATGCAGAGATGTAGCAGAGCTGGGTATACTGTCCATATGCAGAGATGTAGCAGAGCTGTGTATACTGTCCATATGCAGAGATGTAGCAGAGCTGGGTATACTGTGCATATGCAGAGATGTAGCAGAGCTGAAACGCCAATGCAGGCGGATCATCGACAGAAGCAATTGGCTAGATATAAGCGTATCATCGACAACAACACGCAGATGAAGTCACGGGCAGAGGCTAGTATATAATAATAGTATAATGAGGATGGAGAGCGCACAGAAGCTGTAGGGTGAGTGTAGGTACTGCAGGGCTGCCCTACTAAAGTCTATAGGACAGCGGTGCCTCGGTACTGGTCATCTGCAGGAGTCCCCAAAGTCGGACCCTCACTGATCTAATATTGATGGCCGAGTGTCCTGGAATTGAGAAAACTAGGGATGGGCCCTGGGTAGGTATAACATAAAAGGAAAAACATACTTGTACATGCTCCTTCACTTCAGTGACCACAAAGGCCACCAATTGGTCTCAGCCATCTAATGGGGCACTGGATTTTTCGGGACTAAAGCACTACACACAACCAAACGGACTATAGCGGCAGGCAATGGAGTATCGGGGACAGGTGCCCTACATTCACATGATAAGAGATACTCAATGGTTATGATTGTACTTCCTATGGACGTGGTCAGTTGTTGATGTGAATTATGTATCCTATAAATCTTATTTATTGTACCTAGGAGCCCAGTTTTTTCTTGAGGGAAGAGGAAATTCTATCTCCATAATATTTAATCACAGATGGCATCTTTTCATGTTTTTCTGTTATTTCCTCTAGAGGAGAATGTTAGAAATGAGCAAAAGCAGATTGACTGCGTTCCCAGTATATCACATTACACAGATTTAGTGACAGGAAGACATGTTTTAAAAAAAAAAAAAAAAAAAAAAAAAAGGTGGTTTTTGGATAAAAAATATATAAATATTCATCTTCTTCATTCTATTCCACTGGAAAATAAATCAGATTAGAGATAAATGTCCTAAGCTAAATACGCCAGAATTCTGGTTTAATGTATGCCATAAAGCTGGGAGACGGCAATTCCCCTCTTACCACATTTTTGTCTGTTTTGGGCTGAAGTCCCACGTTGCAAGGTTGTAGATAAGAAGCTGATAATACACAGAATTGGCTATAAACCAATTAAAGGGGTTGTCCCATGAAAAGCATCCTATCTATACTGCTAGTTTATGTGGATATAAGACTTTTCCTAAATACACTGCTTTATCAAAACTGCGTTGTTTGGCCGCTATCTTAATTTATTCACTTCATTGTTGACACTGCGTTTCTATGGCCACTGGGCTTATCTGCTCAGTTCCCAAGTGACGTAGCTGCCTGCTCTTAGGGGGGGAGGGAGGGGCTGACGAGCAACGGAGCTCCTCAGATAGGGGAGGGGGAGGTGAGAGCTCCGGGATTACTGTGCTGTCTATCTTCAGCTTTTCCACTTATCAGCCGGTTTAATTGAATTTGGCTGATAAGAGCTGAGATAAGGAGTCTGTTACCGCTGTATGTAATGCAAGCTGACTCAATTCCAGCTCTGCTACATCAGTTTCCACATCAGCTTCATACTGTGGTAATGCATTTACTACCAATCCCTCATTACTCACTGCAAACATAGCAGATAGCAGAGCAAGTGAAACCCCGCCCACCAATGTGCCAAGAAATCCAGGAAGTGAAGAGAGCACAGAACCTGCAGGCTGCAGAACAAGAGTTATGGGAATACCCCTTTAACCAGCCATTGCAAGAATCTAGCTCTCTGCTGCCTTCCATACAGTTAAATGACTGAGGATGAACGTGGAGATATTGAATAGGATATAATGTAAGATTGAAGACTGAAGATACGGAGTAAGAGAACAGCTTAAAGGGATTTTATCATTAGAATCTCGTTTTTAGCTTAAGAAAGGCTATTCTTCCCCTACCTTTAGAAGTCTTCTCCGCGCCGGCGTTCGGTATATATTCCCTGTTTCTTCATTATGGTAATGAATCTTCTTGCAGCACTGGGGGCGTCCCCAGTGCTGCGAGAAAACTCTCCAGCGCCGCCTTCTTCTTGATCTCCGCCTCTGCTTCTTGTCTCCTGCTCGACCACAGAAAAATGGCCGACAAATCTGTGCAGTGAGCTCTGTTGGCCATTAATCCTTTCCCACTCAGCACTGCTACATTGAGATGGTTTTTAAAGGGTTTTCCCTACCCACAGGATAAGTTGAAGATCAGTTATGGTCCAACAGTGCCCATTTTTTAAAGTGATTATGGACTAGGGATAGATAGAGGATAGAAACTCTTTGTGGCATGAATCCTTTAATTTTTGAAATATGTGTGTCATTATAAGGTTAAATGAATGAATTCCAAGTTCTACTGAATCTTCTCCAACAAGTTACTGTATTTATCAATCTGTTCAGCTCCTCCTGCCAGCAAATCAGACACCATGTTCATGACAGGTCTCCTGTTAAGCAATCTCATCAGCCGTCGTGAAAAAGACTATAGGGTGGGTGTTAAGGAGATAAAAGGGGCTTCGTGGATTTTGAAATTTGTGGCCTAAGATGTTAAGGTGTACCTGTTATTCCAGTATAAGCTGGTGTGTGCATGTACATGAGGAGTAACAGTATTGCTGGTTATTATATGACCTATATTCCACAGTTGTATGGATGCTGTATATGAAGTTTTCAGTTCTCTCTGAGCTTCCATACACTGCACACAGTCAGTACAAGAGAATCTGCTCCAATACTGAAACAGCCCCAGGAACATACAGGACATATATAGAGAGGTAGGAGCAATATGGTGGCTCAATGGTTAGCACTGCAGCCGTGTTCCTGCCACGGACTGCTAAGAATATAAAGTGACAATCTGCCATCCATAGAGGTGATGTCCCCTCACTAACGGGTCAGTTGTTTTTTTTTAAATTTGGTTGTTACTCTGTATCTTTGGACTTGTATCTCTTCTAAAATGCCCAGTTATTCATGCCAGTGCAGGGAACACTGGAGCTGCACTGCAAATAGTTGATATGTTTCTCCGAAAATAAGGCAGGGTGTAATATCATTTTGTTAGCCAAAGAAAGGGCTAGGACTTATTTTTTGGGTAGGTGCCTTCTCCATTGCACTAAGCAAGCATGGGTGGCACGTGACGTCTGGTCAAGTAGGTAGTCAAATTAAAAAGCATGGTAGCGTCTGGGAGGTGGATTTGGAGAGGGACTTGGGAGTGGGTGACGGGATTTTACCCTGCTGTGGCAGGAGGTAGTGGGGCTCTTGTCCAGGACAATTGGGAGCTACGATATGCCTAATCTCTGTGTGCGTGACATCACGTGACAACCTAGCACTGAAGGTGTTGACTGTAACTAGGGCTTATTTTTGGAGTAGGACTTATATTTCAAGCCTTCTTCAAAAAGCGTGCAAATTCAAGCTAGGGCTTAATGTCATGGTAGGGTTTACTAAAAAAGAGGGCAACCCATTGCTAAAGCTAAAATCATCCTCTTCATTTCCCATTGGAGCACACATGTCCGCTAACGTAGATCCCTCTCGCTCTTCCCAAGTTGTATCTTAGACTTTACAAGTCTCTTTGAATGTGTTAGCTCGGCATTTTGCCGAATTTTTCCAACACTATATGTATTTATTTGAAGCTCTCAGCACTGAACCCAAAGTTCATGGACTCCAAGCTGCCACGACTGGATACAGCGCAGACAGAGCTATTATAAAAGGGTTACGTTGCCCAATCTTTTGCATGCAGTCGAGCAGCTTATGTACTCTGAGCAGAGCCATCCCAGTCTTGTCAATCTGTCCTATTTAAAAGCACCTGCAAATGGAAACAAATAAAAAACAATACCATTAAAATCAGGCAAATGCAGGCAAACATTTTGATTGAGTGGCTTAGCCGAAGCATTACTTTGATGGAATACTCATATGATAGATTGCATTGGATTTAATACGGCTACTTGGACTGGGAAAATAATCTGTATGCAGTGCAAACAGACATTACAATCAGCCCGACCTCATCTGGGTAATTGGCCGAACAGGTGGCTCTTCCCAATGTGATAGGAAGATATATGAAGTCTATCAGCAGTATTCTAGGAAATGTTTGGGAAATATATGTCTGCTATTTAAGGACGGGTCCAAATGTGACAGCATTTTAGTGATAATGCATTGAGCTGGAGGAATGAAAAGACTTCAAGCGAAAAATAGGAAATGTGATAACTAATGACAATTGGAATATTACACAGTAATTATTGAGTAATTGATAGATTTGCACCTAATACAAGGACAGAGGGAGGATCTGTCTAATTCACCAAGAATCAAGTAGTCCCTGCAATGGCGCAGGGGATATCAAGACTGGAGTGCAAAATGCTGGTCTTGATGAATCCCTTCCGTCATGTACAACTGCCAAGTGTATCATATTATGGTTCCATACAACTTCTAAGCTCAGCCCTATCCAAGAACCGGTAGAATGCTGCGCCGTGCGTCTGTATGCCTTTAGTAAGAAACTTTAGAGATTGAACAGAACACCCTGTATTATGCTTCAATGGATTTCATATGACATAGTTATTGTCCCCTAGAATCATTGTATCTAGGGAAGAATAACGTCATAATATGGCACCACATGGAAACTGCATAAAGCAAGACTTCTCGTGCCTACAGCCGTGCTGTACTAAGCTACAGGGACTCCTCCGACCTCCAGTCGCCATATTCACAGCTTTGCCAACTGAATAAGGCTCAAAGAAAATAGATATGTCGCCTCTATCATTTGCTTGGTCCATTTACTATCTGTCTTTTCAGGTGATTTTTCAGAATAAGCTGCCAAGTGTTCATCAGGAGTAGCATTATTTTTGCCCAGTAATTGACTTGTACATAGTATTTTTCACAAATTTTGGTAGGATCTCTCAAAAATGATAGATAGTATGTAGCAATATTTTGTATCAAGCACTGGCCAAAGATATAATGTACTGAGAGTTAGTAGCAGCTTGTCTATGTGTATCAGTCTCCCTCCAGCAGATCACACTTGCTCCTATTTCCATAGACTCCATTGGGCAACACACCAAGTAACTCGTCTTGTAGGATACTCACATATAACTCATGAGCTCACACACCTGGTCTGACGCCTCCTTCCTTGCTGCACAGGAGCACACCATTACCATTACATCATTGTAGGTAAGGACCCTGGGTGAGCTATAGTGGGACTCCAGGACCCTACATGTCGCCTTCTCACACAATGCAGTTACATGACAAGAGTCTACATAAGAAATCATATGCAAAATAGTTGCAAGTCAAATATATGTATGACATAGCCAAGATGATTGTCTATAAAATGATGGTATTCTGACATTCTAAGATGTAGTGGATGGTGAGGTATGGAGCATGAAAGTCAAAAGTTCAAAACTCTTTTACCCTTTACTCATCAGTGTACCTACTGTATTCTGAGCCAATAGTAATCCAGGACACACATACACCGACTGTCCCAGTAGTCAGACAGCAAAAAATGCTTTAAAAGCCATTGGATCCATAAATCATACCCGAACCATCATTAAAGTGAATGATTTAATACCAAAAGGTTCAGTGCTTACAAAAGTTACAAGCAAAGGTAACATAGACAAGCAAACAGTTGTAAAGTAAAAAGGGATAAAAAAAAACAGAAAAACCCTATAAGTTATAGTCCTTCTTATTCCATGGAGCCTGGAAGAATCTCAGATGGCCACCACCCAGTTCTGCTGGTTCCAAAGGTGTGACAAAGTTTCATTTGGTATCAAAAGTTTTTGTAATGATTGGCCCTTGCTCATATTTCAGAAACCTCTTCTATTCATTATTGCCATTTGGTTCATATGTTCCTTTCTCAGTGCAACCCCCTTTATGAAGATTGAAATGTATCATTTTTGTCATCCACAGGATCCAGGGGATGCTGGGTTCCCCCAGAAGTCCCCCCCCCCTTCTTCAGGCTAGTAGGCTAGTTCCCAATCCAACTTTTGGTCTAAGGTGTCTCCTGCGGTGGTGTTGTCCCCTCATCTTATGTTCCTATTTGATCATTGGGATCCCCATACGACCACTATCTGATTGACCTCCTTTAAGAGACCCCACACTCAGTGACCTACCAGATGATGGCTCGGATATGGTAGTGATTTCCCTTTAGGTGAACAGTTGTAAATGAGGATAGGCTCTTTTCTAGAAGCAAGCGTTCTTGGGAGACTTTCAGAAGAGCAGTAGCTTTTGTCCCTCTGCATCCCATTTAGGACACATTATTACATTCCTCTCTTTAAAAAGTCATTCCTTCAGAAACTTCCCTATGAGTCATTTGACAATGGAAGATAACTTGGCCTCCAGAGGTCCCCAATGGCCCTGACCAAGGAAATCCAAGATGGCTGCTTGGCATGTTCCACTCCTGGCAGTGGGTGGAGAGTGGGGTCAGAGTGTAGGAGCCAGTGCTAGAAACAAACATCAAGGACGGCATTGATAGCCTCAGATTACCCGTCCTTGGGAGGGAGATTCTCATCTCTCATGGATGCTGCCATGGGCAAGAGGGATAGGCATTTTTCTCTAAGACAGACAGATTGCAAAGGTTCTTCTATGCAAAATAAACACTATTTATAGAAGTGACATAACTCAACGACTTCTGAAGATCATGAAGCTTCTGAGGTCCTTCAAGACGTAGTAAGACACATTCCTGCACCAGCTATAGGTCAGGCTCTGAATCTTCTCTACGAGTATCCAGCAGGTAGGAAGAGGTTAAAGTTTTCTGCCCAAATGGTGTCCATGGAAAGATGTGAAAGCTATTTTCAAAAACCAATGGCTTTTAATCAAATATGGGAGATTAGACGTCGCTGTGGTACGAGAGGAGAGTGTGAAGTCCCCAAGGGATTTTGTCAATTTAACTCTCCATTTCCTCTTGAGCACGAGATAATATACTGAATAAAATTCCTGTGGTGTAAACTCATCATAAAAAAAGATCCATTACATGCACACCAGTGCACTCTGCCGCGACCTCTATAGGACTGTAGAGGTCAAACATGAATAAATATTATAAAGACTCTTCAAACCTCATACAAATGAGCGAAACCGTGAGACCGAGCTCGATATAGACGGCGGCGCGCAAAAGTTGGCATCATATTGTTAAGGTTCTGCAAAGTTCCATGTACAAGTCATGAAAATATAAGATATGTCACTTGCAGTAACTGTATGCTGGCAAACATAAACATAGGTTATATTGGAATATGGATTTAGATGAAGCCTTGGATTCACACCTTATAAATCTCAGGACTGTCTATGACTGTTGGGTAGAGCTGAGCTGTCTATAGAGACAAGGCAATTGAATATGACGTCCTCTTATAAAGCAATGGATTTGTAACACTCTAGTTATGGTTTATATGATGAATCTAAATTGCTAAAATGATGCCGGTTTGCAATATTTGGAACAAATTTCTTGCTTTTGATATTGATATCAGAGGATACATTGAAACACGTGTGTGCAAACACTATGCTTCAATTCTGCCAACTCTTGCTACTTTTATTACCAATAGTAATGAGAAGGGTCTTCATAGGGTACATCATCTTAAGTACAGGATTTTGTTAGGGACAGAAGATGGGGTATGGGAGGGGGTTGGGAAAATTATCCTTCCCAACCATGAACCCTACCATATATAGTCCATGTCTGAACTAGACTACAGTTCTTTTGGTTGCACCAACTAAGCAGTCTTTACCAGTTTGCATCCACTTGTGTAATGTATATTGTATTTGCAATGGTGGCTATGTGGACTACGTGGGCTTCTGGACGATCTTGCTTTGCCTGTCTTGGACATTGTTGCGGGCAGGCTTGATACAAAGTTGCTTTGCATGACATTGCGAGATTTGAAGCAGTTGGAATACAGCAAGTGTCCCAAAGTAGGTTGGTAATCCCCCAAACCATCATCTTGATCTACAACCAGGTTTTGGTTTTATGCGGGGATAAGAAGCTCTCCTTGACAGGAGCAGTCCCCAGATTATTGGGGAAGTTCTCGGCTGTTTGTACATTAGGCTCAATATAACCTAATACACATCTGCTTCATTACAGCATCATCCTTAGGCCTCGTTCATATCTGCATCGGTAATCCATTCGAGGGAGTCCATGTGGGACCCCCCGGAATGGACTACCGAACACATTGTCAAGCTGTGTGCAGTGAAAGCACAGGGAACCCATGGACTATAATGGGGTCCGTGTGCTTTCCGCACAGTCTCCTCACAGAAAATGCGGATAGAAAAGTACTTCATGTCGGCATGACCATGCGGAAAGCACACGGACCCCATTATAGTCTCTCACAGCTCACCGCTTGCCAATGCGTTCAGTAGTCCATTAGGGGGGGGTCCCCATGCAGACTCCCCCCAATGGATTATCGATGCAGATGTGAATGAGGCCTCAAGTGGCATCCCATATGATGGGTGAAGAGCCACCTCTTACGAATGCACAGGACTTATATCAAAGTGGACATTGATCGGCCGATCCTTCTTCTTGTTCTGTGACTCTGCAATCTGCCACTTGAGGTGAGATGCTCCTATGGCCTCACAGCAGATGCAGTCCAGTCCCATCTTATAGGGTGTCGGCAGCATTTACATTTTTGCCTCAGGCGGCAGAAAAGCTGGAGTCTGCCCTGAACACAAAGTATTAATGTACCCGGCACAAGTGCAATGTGTGAATGCATGCTAACTGTCCTGCAGTGGGAGATCTTCTCTTAATAAGTCTTGTAGGATACAAAATAAACAGTAATAAGAGATTAGGTATGAACAGAACTGGTGCAGGCCTCCAGGCCTTGGATTTAGCACAACATGTTCTTTGGTGTCTTAAAATCTCCTAACAGCAGAACAGGCCGTGCTGGTACCGCATTATTACCAAAGCACAGGATAATGTGTCCTCTAAAATAGAAAACTGCAAAACAAGCTTGTTTACTTTTTACTAAATTGTGAAGATTTTACGGGTTTTTTTGCAATAAATGTGAATATTTAAGTTTTGGTTGCATTTATCACATGAATCCATGTTATTATGTGCCGCGTTCTTTCTCAGGTCACAGATGTTGCGCTATAGCCATTATTATTTCCTTGTGGCTTCTTTTCTCCTATTCGTAGAGATAAAGCTGTTTGCAGTGACATCTGCTAGTCTATGCATTCCTTGCTTCCTATAGTGCGACTCTATGAGCTCCGTGCATCTCATCTTGTGCTTTTCTTCATTTTAAGACTTCGTTTAAGCAGCTGAAGTTAATGGAATTACTTTGCCAAGCTATAAGTACCAGCTATTAAATTCAGTCAAGGTTCCACAATAATGAGGAGGCAGCATTAAAATGACGGAGTGCTCGGCTCGCGTGAAACAGACGACTTGGTGCACAATAAAAACATCCAGAGGTGCAGTGTCCTTGTTATATATGTCAGCAAATCCTTCCTTAGATGTGCAGTGGGCATAGGAACTCTAATTTCAGGACTTCTGCAAAAATGAGTTATTTCATTATTCTACGCTGCTGGAGGTCATTTTGCAAGGCTCTGGCAGTGCTCCTCCTGTTCCTCCTTGCACAAAGGCGGAGGTAGCGGTCCTTCTGCTTGGATGTTGCCCTCCACGTCTCCTGATGTACTGGCCTGTCTCCTGGTAGTGCCTCCAGCGTGTCACGTTGTACCACAGACTGTCCAGGGGTTGGCAGATGCTTTAGTCCAGATCTGGGAGGAGATCCCTCTGGAGACCATCCGCAACCTCATCAGGAGCATGCCCAGGTGTTGTAGTGAGGTCATACAGGCACGTGGAGGCCACACACACTACTGAGCCTCATCAGGAGCATGCCCAGGTGTTGTAGGGAGGTCATACAGACCCGTGGAGGTCACACACACTACTCAGCCTCATCAGGAGCATGTCCAGGTGTTGTAGGGAGGTCATACAGGCCCGTGGAGGTCACACACACTACTCAGCCTCATCAGGAGCATGTCCAGGTGTTGTAGGGAGGTCATACAGGCCCGGGGAGGTCGCACACACTACTCAGCCTCATCAGGAGCATGTCCAGGTGTTGTAGGGAGGTCATACAGGCACGTGGAGGCCACACACACTACTCAGCCTCATCAGGAGCATGCCCAGGTGTTGTAGGGAGGTCATACAGACCCGTGGAGGTCACACACACTACTCAGCCTCATCAGGAGCATGTCCAGGTGTTGTAGGGAGGTCATACAGACACGTGGAGGTCACACACACTACTCAGCCTCATCAGGAGCATGTCCAGGTGTTGTAGGGAGGTCATACAGGCCCGGGGAGGTCGCACACACTACTCAGCCTCATCAGGAGCATGTCCAGGTGTTGTAGGGAGGTCATACAGACACGTGGAGGTCACACACACTACTCAGCCTCATCAGGAGCATGTCCAGGTGTTGTAGGGAGGTCATACAGGCCCGGGGAGGCCACACACACTACTCAGCCTCATCAGGAGCATGTCCAGGTGTTGTAGGGAGGTCATACAGGCCCGGGGAGGCCACACACACTACTCAGCCCCATCAGGAGCATGTCCAGGTGTTGTAAGGAGGTCATATAGGCACGCGGAGGCCACACACACTACTGAGCCTCATGTTGACCTGTTTTAAGGACATTATATCAAAGTTGGATCAGCCTGTAGTGTGTTTTTCCATTTTAATTTTGGGGGTGACTCCAAATCCAGGCCATTTTGTTAATAAATGTGACCTTTCCACACCTCTCCTGAGCTCCATCGAAGTGACCTCTTTGGTGCTCTTTTGGCCTCCTGGATGATATTAAGTTGTCGAATCATTGCACAAGATGGCACCTCGGTGGTCCCTGGAGCCTGTAGAGTCACCCTGGAGGCCAGAAGATGACCTAAGTGTGTGTAGAAGTGTTTATTATGTTTCCGCACCTCCTCTGGGCCTCCACTTACTATACTTTTGGATTTTGAAGGGACCCAAGACTATAATAGTGTTTCGAGGAAGGAGAACCCCCAAAACTTTTTGTTTGGTGGAACCCAACTATTTTTGAAAATTCTTAACAATCCTAGTTCATTACAAACTGATTTGCTCATCTTTCCATATTATACCATACTGTAAAATACTACTACCACAATATTCTATACACATTACACAGCAAGTTTCATAGCAAAGATCAATTGGGCCTCCAATATGGTATCAAATTTTGCCATTCAGGAGAGAGAGATCTAAATTGAACATGAAAATTTTTGATTAGAACTGTAAATGTATCGGCTTTTCAGACAAGTGTTTTTTAATTCCATGTTCTGTAAGTCGCTCTTCCCCGAGCACAGTATGAGGATTCCTTATTTGACTAGAAGTATTCCAGAAGACAGTATGAGCCTGTTCAAGGTTAATGTAAATGATGTGCATTATTGATATAAGACACAACAGTCGGTAGATTAGATAGAAATGGGGGGAGAGGCATACTGCCAATCCCATAACTCACAGCAAAACATACAATTAACAAAAATACTCGGAGGGGGGGGAGAAGACAAATACAAAGAGGAAGAAGAAAAGGAGGGGAGGAAGGGAGAGAAGGAAGGGGAGAACCAGGTCACTGGCCCCGCTGGGCGCAATAGGCGTCCCAGGAAAACCAAATGGAGAGGAAGTCATCTAGAGTGTTGTTAAGACTGGCGGTAAGGCACTCGAGGCTCCGTACGTCCTTAATGCGAGCCAGTAGCTCTGCACCAGAGGGGGGATTCGGGCTTTTCCAATGTCTAGTGATGAGGGTCTTAGCAGATGTGCAGAGAAACAGTCTGGGGGTCTTGCAACCCAATTGCCTAGGGAGGAGGTTCAAAATGTAAGTAAGGGGATCTAGCGGGACCCCTTGAAGGAAAAGGAAGTCCATCAGTGCTCTAACCTCCTGCCAACAGCCCAGGATGAGGGGACAGGTCCAAAAGATGTGGTACAGAGTACCCACCGCAGCATTGCAACGCCAACACACCGTAGGAAGTGCAGGATTCAAAGTATGGAGGAGGGCGGGGGTATGGTACCAATGCATCAGTAATTTGTACTGAAAGTAATGCACTGAGAGGATTTCTGAGCTCAGGACGAAACAACCTGTCACTGACCCGATTAAAGAGGATCACCCAAAGGCTCCTCCCATTTAGACCTATAACGATTCCGTATGGGGGAGCCAAGCGCTTGGTGGAGGTACCTGCACGGCAGATCCTCGCGAAGGCCGTAGTAATGGAAGAGCCATGGAGAGATCGGTCAAAGTGCGCAACTTGCGAGTATTGAAACCATTCAGCCTGAGGAAGGCCTACATTGGCCACAAAGTAGTCAAAGGGCCTGAGCTCCAACAACACGGGATCCACCATGTCCGCTATACGGAATATACCCGCCTTGGACGAAGTTGAATTTCTAATAGAAAAGTCACAATAAATGATCCCTTTATGAGAGCAGATGTGACACCAAAATGGCATTGGTATTGGAAGTAGCGATAACATTGTTTTTACGAGGTGAGAACCTTTTTTATTTTATTTTTTATGATGCCAACACTATGGCCCCAACAGTATAGTGGAGCGTGTTGTCCCAGACCACATGAGGTATTGGCTGTGTGGTGGCGGTGGTAGGAGCTGCGGAAATATGAAAAGCAGTGCCGTATTTATTTTAAGGCTTCTGTTTACTATTTGGTGCACTTTTTTATTGTCTGAGTCTTGATACAGAATGGATTGTACTTGTAGCAGGCGATGTCAGATTAGCGGTTTCTCGGAGAATCGCATTTTAATTGCTAATCATTCTCAGGATGCAGAAAAGTAGCGCAAGGAGCAGAATCTCACAGTGATTATACAACCGCAAATGTATTCAGAAAACACATTATTTATTGTTATTATTGAATTTTGTGCTTTTTTGGAATTTTAAGTAAACCGCACGACTTTACTCATTATTTTCTACATTTTGCTCTTATGTGATGAATGTCACCTCTGGCACCAAGAATCGAACATTGTAAAATCCAACATTAACAAGTCTTATTCCCAGCGAAGTCAATAAACACTTGTGCTTGCTCAATGATTGTTGGTGGACCGCACAAAGATTAGCAAAATCTACTGCCATCATTCATATTGGATTCAAATTAAATTCACATAGGCAGTTTATTTTACAGTTGCACATATATGATCATTCTGTAGTTGTGACCCATATAAGAAATTGAACACAGCATTTGAGCTGCAGGGTGAATGACATTAATAAATGCATCAATCAATGGAAACATTTGTTTTTCTCCGGCCCCCTCCGAAACTTGGATTAATATGCAACATTTTTGCAAATTTGCCAAATTTATTACACATTTACATGTCTGACCTTTGACTTTTCTTGTGATTACTCTCTTGGATTTTGATTCTGTACTGCGCTGCTCGACTGGTTTCCAACCCATTACTAGCTGACCTCCCATTTGTTGTTGTTTGTCCATTCTTCATTCTATATTACAGTGTTGGCCAAAAGTATTGGTACCCCTGCAATTCTGTCATATACTACTCATTTTCTTCCAGAAAATGATTGCAATCACAAATTCTTTGGTATTATTATCTTCAATGGAAAACCTCAAAAAGAATTGTCAAAAAGCCAAATTGGATATAATTCCATAGCAAACATAAAAAAGGGGTGGACAAAAGTATTGGCACTGTTTGAAAAATCATGTGATGCTTCTCTAATTTGTGTAATTAACAGCACCTGTTACTTACCTGAGGCACCTAACAGGTGGTGGCAATAACTAAATCACACTTGCAGCCAGTTGAAATGGATTAAAGTTGACTCCACCTCTGTCCTGTGTCCTTGTGTGTACCTTGTGAGAAAGCTGGGTCTCCCTCAGAGGTCATGGGTCTTCCAGCAGGACAATGACCCAAAACACACTTCAGATCAGCACTAGAAATGGTGGTGAGAGAAAGCCCTGGAGACTTGTAAAGTGGCAGCAATGAGTCCAGCCCTGAATCCCATAGAACACCTGTGGGGAAGGAGAGATCTCTTGGTGGCAGTTTGGAGAAGGCCCCCTTCACATCTCAGGGGGGACCTGGAGCAGTTTGCCAAAGAAGAAGGGTCTAAGATTCCAGCAGAGCCTTGTAAGAAACTCATTGCTGGTTAGCGGAAGCGGTTGTGCGCAGTTATTGTGTCTAAAGGTTATGCTACCAAGTATTAGGCTGAGGGCGCCAATACTTTTGTTCAGCTTAGGACTCACTGTCTTTTCATTCCCTTTCTCCCAGGGTTCACCAGCAGCAACTGAGGAATTGTTCTTCTAGACCAGCGGTAGGGAACGTACGGCCCTCCAGCTGTTGCAAAACTACAACTCCCAGCATGCATACTAGCTCTGCTGTTCTTAGAACTCCCATGGAAGTGAATGGAGCATGCTGGGAGTTGTAGTTTCACAGCAGCTGGAGAGCCGAAGGTTCCCTACCCCTGTTCTAGACATTCCGTTACAGAAGCCCTGGTTTGCAACAGTACAATGGTGTTGGATAGCAGTCCTTTGAGTCTTGTCCCAATTTTAGGCTTTTCATCTCTTTATTAAATATATCACTGTAACTAGCATTGTTGATTGCTGATTCTTTCTCCTGACAATGTTCCAATACTGACCTTTGAGAATCCCATACAAGTCTAAGCATCCATTTTCCAGGTGATTGTTGACTTTTGAACTTTCTCTTGGTCAGTCATTGAGGATGTTTCCATTCCATACATTAGTGCATGATCCTAAATGTCCTTGATACATTTTCTTTATCTTATTTGATCTTTACTTTCTACTGATCTGAATTTTCTTTCAATTCAATGCAATAGACCATTTAGTAACAAATATTATCTTTATAGAAAATCAAAATTTCCAATACATAGAACAGCAACAAGGTAACGAGAGTCGGGACAGAACGCTTCCTTCCTCTTCCCAATCATGAAAAGTAATAATGACTATACCCATACATATTCCCATAGGCCTCCTGATGTTCTGCACTTGTCATGTTGATGTCTGTGTACAGTGGATTTGCCCTGGGGGCTTCATCAGTAGCTTTGCATCAGTAAAAAATCTTAAGCAAAGCAGAAATGCATGCATGGATTTGCATCTTAATACCGTTGGTATACATCAACATAATGTTGAAAATCACATTTGCTGCATTCATAAATGCTTAAAAGGCTTGTTGTATGGCATTCGCTCTCGGAGCGCTGATTACAAATGCCTGGAGTGGGTTGGAGGATTTTTTTAGGACAACGTGCTTAAAAGTAAAAAATCAATAGGTTTTTTTTTTTCCAAACTTCTGTAGGCAAAAAAGAAAATAAATTGTGTGACCAAGGAAGATAAACAGACGGAGGAGCGGGATTCAAAATGGTGGAAGTTTGCAAAAACGGGGTGGTGGAGGTTATATGACAGATAGCATCCACGGTTCTTTGGGGGGATTTTCCACTCCTGATAAGTTGAAAGCAATCTTGGAAAATAAATCTGAAAATATTTGAAAATTTTAAAAAAATCACAGTTTTTTTTTTTTTGTCCAAAGAGCCCGTATGTCAGCAGATAATCTCTTCTATTTGCATCAGAAACTTTAGGCTAAGAAAAAGATCCTATTGCTTTATATCAGGGAGTTTCTCAACGGTTTCTTGACTCAGGCCGAGGCCCCACAGGCTGGAAACGCCGCGATTTGCCCGCAGCAGAAACGCCAAGGGAACAATTGCGCCATTTTACAGTACTTGCAAAGTGGATGGAATTCTTGCCAATCCCCACTTTGCGGAACAACTCACAGCGCGGACGACACAGTTTTGAAAATTGCAGCAAACACCAGCGGCTTCCCCATAGATATAATTGTAACAGAAAGTCTGCAGAGGAAAACTCAGTGAACGTTCTGTTCAAAAAGCTGTGGGAAGAACCGTGATGCATTCACACCACGATTGTTCCCGCAGCGCTTTAGTGCTGCATTTCTGGCCCGTGGGGCTTTAGCCTAAGGCAGATTTACTATTGTGTAAATGCACCAAAATGTGGAGCAACTAGTTTGAGATCAAATATTTCTGTGCGGCAAATAGGTGTGTCCTTGCAGGAAAGGCGGTCATGAACCTGGAGTAGAGAGTCTACAGATGTGTTGGCCACTCTGATAAACTGCAGACAACAGTTGTCACCTTCGTAATGGTAGAGGTTTGTCAGGACTTGAACCCAGGGACTTCGGTGTCCCAGGCTGCAGCTCTTCCAACTGAGCTATTCAGCCTCCTGGACAGCTCCTGTGCTGATCTGAGCCTAGTTCCCGGGATCCTCTAGTTTCAGTTCCCGCCTCTCTGGTTTGCTCCACCCTGTTCTCTGATTGAACTTCCTATATAAAGCCAGCCTTGCACTTCCTGCCTTGTGAAATTATTGAGTTTTGCCTGTAATCTAGCCAGGCTCTCCTGCTCTGTTGCAAACACTGACGTTCATCTTGTGCATTGACCACTGGCTTCCTCCTGACTACGGTATTTGCCGCCACCTCCAACACTGACGCTCATCTTGTACATCGACCACTTGCTTGCTCCTGACTATGTTATCAGCCTTGCTAGTAAGTCACTTTCCAAGTAGTAGCAACTTAAGACTCTGAACCAGACCCGGACCGTTACAAGCTTTGTGCCACATCATTATATCAAACTTCTGAAGAAGATAGACTTGAAATAGGAATCCACTAACTGGAACCCTATTGTGAAATGTTATTAGCAATACATCATATGGAATAATAAATGGTGTCATTATAAAGTATAATGTGTCCCGCACAAAATAAGCCCTGAGAATGGGGGGGAATGGGGTTTGTAAAAAACAAATGTACTACGTGGACTCAAGTAATATTTTGCAAAGATTTGTATTTTTGTATAGAAAATGGAACAAATGTAGTTTTTTCTGTAATTCCACCTTATTTTGATTTTTTTTCTTGCCTTCAATACATCGTATGGAATAATACACAGTCCAGTCATATTTATGTGAGCACCGCCTACTTTAACGTCAACGTTAAATAACCAGTCGCAGAAGGCGCGTGTCATCAGCCATCTGGGTGCACTCATCATTGCGGAAGGCACGATGGATCAGCATCAGTATGCATCTATCCTAGCGGACCATGTTCACCCCTACATGCGAATTGTTTTTCCTCAGGATGATGGCATCTACCAGCAGGACAATACGACATGTCATAAAGCTCGCAGTGTACGTGCGTGGTTCGAGGAGCACCAGGATGAGTTTACCGTACTCCCTTGGCCAGCAAATTCCCCAGACTTGAATCCAATCGAGAATCTGTGGGACCACCTCGATCAGGTTTTTCGCGCCATGGATACTCAACCACATAACCTAGCGCAGCTGGCCACGGCACTGGAGTCTGCATGGCTCAATATCCCAGTGACATCATCACAACATCCCCTCTCTTCCTGCAGGTCTCGCAGCGGTCCGCTCTACCAAAGGGGATTATTCTGGATTGTGAAAGGTGGTGACATCAATGTAACTGGACTGTGTATATGGTACCATTAAAAAGTGCAATGTGTCCCACACAAAATAATCCCTTATACAGCCCCGAGAATGGAAAAAAGAAACCAAAAATGGCTACAGCGCCAATGTAAATGTCCAGGACCTGCTACAATATTATCTATTCAGCTGTAACACATCGAATAATTTGCAGTCGCTACATTTTGTGCCAAACGTTGCAGGACCGCCGGCTAATCCATAGATTTACTGCCGTCTTCTAACAGGTGATTATCCATAAGTAGGAAATCTATAAGCAGTGTCTTCCAATGTCCTTCACTTCTAGGACATATTCATATGATTACATAAGAGGAGTATTGCTAATTACCCTTCTATACTCTCACCTCGCTACATGCAATTATCTTCCTCTCTCTATATTTTCCTTCTCTGTACAGAAAATACTAAACCTAGTTCTCGTAGACGCCAGTGGCTTCCTGTCTCCTAAATCTCTCTGATAAAAGAGATGATTACTCATACATTTGGACTGAATATACACCTTGTAATTGCAGCCACATTGATCAGCCCATGAAACACATTGCAGATTTCCATCCCCTTTGGTGCATAATTTCTTGAAGAGTCTGCTGTATTGCAGAGCACCGCAGTGCACCACGCTCCATGGCACCAAAGAGGTTAAATACAATTCTCTGCTTTTCGTGTGGCGACGCTTACGTCCGGGGTAATTACAGGACGGCCAGTGATTCAATTCTGTGATACCCCATAAGGTTACAAAGTTGAAATCACTATTTTAGGAAATAATGCAACCTCATATGATCAAGCAATGTAATCCAATGAATTCCAGGGTAGATTGATGGCATGTGGCTGCAAATGCCCGTCAGTTCCTATTTTCCCTCTTCAAGTGTTCTTTCTATAATGGATAGTTTGATTTCGGCAGAACACACTGGCCAGCTTACAAAGGAAATACTGCAATGTTTCTCAGAACCGTTATTATCCTGTGCCTGAAAGCCCCAAGGATCAAGCTTGTCTGTACGCCGGTGCGCTGTATCTAGATCATATGGATATTCCACACACCCTGTCCTGAGACAAGGCGGATACTTCTTATATACTGTATCACATTATATCGGAAAATGATCCAATTTTATAATCAGGATTTTATTTTTAAATATTTTAAAGAATTTTTGGTATTTTTTTATGTCAATATATACAGATGTCTGAAGATTTGTATTGTCTCCAGTTTAGTTGTATCAATCCTCATGTTCATTTTGGTTTGAAAGTGAAAGTGTTATATTCTGGGTCTATTCTCTTTTGGGCTTTCTTGTAGCGTCCAATGCTCTCTTTCGGCCTCTTGGGTAACATCACACTCTTGAGATCACCATTGAGACCTGTGATTTAGGCCTCCATGGTCACATATGGTGCATAGAGCGCCATGACCAGTTTGCTCACCCAATATTTACATAGATAGATAGATAGATAGATAAATAGATAGATACAGTATATACATGTAGCTTATTTGCATGGAATTCTGCAACAAAAATTCTACCATGTGCACTTGAACATGTGATCTTTGTCCACCCTTAGGCCTAATATCCACACAGTTAATAATCGCCGTGTGATCGCCATGTGATTGCCATTTTTGGAACAGCCATCACATGGCCTTTATAGAATTTTAACGGGCACCATTAATGTTTGACGGACAAAGATCGTGCATGTCTGCAGTTTTTTGATGACATGTGACTAAAGACATTGAATCGTGTTTTCTTAAAACATCTGTGTGATGGACGTTGCAAAAGCAATTGTCAATCGGCAACATTATTTGCACCTTCCACGTCCTTAGATTATTATACTTTGGGGTCTGAAGACCCCGGAGTATAATAATGATTGGTGGGTGATGTTTCCCCAAAAAAATATTGTATTTGACCAAACCCGAAATAATGTTCAAATTTGCTCATTATAATGTCACTGATGATTACAATACCTTTTGTATTGGTGCTGAGGATTCTCATGGCGCTACATTCCCCTTTCTAGTTTCTAGCAATGAGACCTCGCTATTCTACTCTCCTGCCTCTTACAATTTCAAGAAGCCACCAAGTAATTGGCTAAAACTATAGGAGACTTGTAAAACTGTCACTTCTGCCCACATTGATCTGAAATCGGATGTTTTATATGGGTGCGTAGACTGTATTCCCACTATCACTTAATTTGGCACTTCTGCAATTTACAATACAAAGGTTAAAGTTCAAAGCTTTAAGCAAATTGTATTTTTAGGGAAGCTATGAAATTAGACAGCGCCTGGTAATATAATTCCTCCGCTGGGACCCTGAAAGCCAAGAGTGATAAAGTGATAACACCGTAAGAATAAAGTAACTGCAACACTGTTAAAAAAAAAAAAAAAAAAAAAGTGAGAACAAAGTATAATGGTGCACAGACACTGTATCCTCTTGTCTACATCTTGATCATAATAAGGATTAAAGCAGTTTCTAGAAGATGGTAATAATAGTAACAGTTTCTTGGACAGTCTTTACTTGTAGAACTGAGGATATGGCTTTCCTTGATATTAATTGTTCTGTACACCAGGTGCCCTTGTCCCTATGCTAAATACTTCCCTGCCCCCACCTACTGTCATTTCCCAACAAACTTAAAAAAGCAGTCCCCACCTTATTTCTATATTGGTGGTTCCAGTTGCCCTGAAATGGGGCAATTGGCAGGAGCCTCATTGGGTTTTTTCCCTTCCCCTGGATCAACACTGTAGGGGATTGTAGGGTTATAGTTTGGACTTGATGGACTGATGTTTTCATCCAACCTCATCTACTATGTCACTATGTAACTATATAAAAGCATTAAAGGGGTTGTCCAGGCAAAAACTCCCCTGTCCCTTTTGCTCCGTTGTCATCTTGTGTCTTCGGTTTGTTCTCCCAGGTCCCTGCTGAGGCCAATCAGCGGCTTCAACACAACGCCAGAAGAGACCCGAGAAACCAATGAAGTTGTGTAGTTATGTTTTCCAACAGATACATATGGGTGAATCGGTTCATACCAAATATTCCAAATTGTTTGTTTGTTTTTTAACCTAACCAATTTGGAATTTGCCTTTGACAAACTGAACTGGCTGTATTGCGGTAAATTATTAGAATTTGGGGTATCTTCAGACTGTAGTGTATAATAGGTAGAGGGCCAGGGGAGGTGACAGAAAAAATTATACTCATCTGTCGTTACCTCTTTAAGCCCCCTGGCAGTGTCCAGCGTTCTCTTGTGATGTCATGCACCTGGGGTTAGGCCACAGCACTGACATGGGCATAGGGAGCGTCATGATGTCACAGTAAAGTGTTGGACTCTGCATTGAGGAAGAGACAGAGCGTCGGACCCTTTGAGGAGGCCCAAAAGACTTAAGGGAAGGTATTTACTGACCTAGAGTACATTCTATAAGGTAGAGTGTTGGGGCATGTTCAACGACATGGGCAATGGTCACTTTTCCAGCTTTATTGCCAATAGTGTGATCTTGTGTTACCTGCAGATATGTTTTCAGTACGAAAAATACTTTTGGGGTTGGGAAACACCTTTAAAATACTAGAAGTGGCTTCACATCTTCTGGGGTTGTTTCCGTAGCCCGGGACACTCCAGACTATGGGTTTCTCATAGCGTAGACCTGAACAGAATGTGCTAGGTACACTCTTTCTGATTACAAAGCCTATATTTTGGTGGATTTATATCCACTCTCTGGATCCCGTCCCAGAGCACTTTAATGTATTCCAGTTATAAATCTGCAGCGCTTCGCGTTATTTATTGGTACGCAGATAAGATGGCCACCTGATTCACTCGGAACAAGATTAAATCTCGTGGCCAAACATAGGCTTCCATTTCACACTAGGCATTTTTTTTGCAGAGAAAATATCTCCTGTTTCTTGTATTCATTTACTTTTACAAGGTCTTTGGTCAAAACTGGTAGGGAATAATTTCTTGAATATTTATGGGAACCATAATGCCGCTCTGCAAGTGCCGGATTTTACTACCGGGGCGTATATTATCGGAGATGGAGAAAGTCGCCATTGCTAGATACACTGTATGGGCCGGAATTCCAGGGAGTCATGAAACGAAGTGAATGTTATTGTTATTTTTATTTACCATCTATTATTTGAGTCAATAATTCCTTTAAATTATATGTTACTGTGAGTTACATTGTAACAATGACTTTATTCACAGATACATAATTAGCGTCCCTCCAATTTTTAACAACATTTTATAAGTCAATAGTAGAGATGAATATAACAAACATACTTTGTAATAGATTTTATTACATTTAAATTGAAGCAATAAACTAATTGACAGACTTCTCCTCCTCCCCATAGAAAGTTTCTTATAGTCACATGTATTGGTCATTTATTATTTTTTTATGTTGTATCCTCCTCGACCTCTTCCAAGATTGCTGATATTTCCGGACAACCACTTTAACCTCTACAGGCACCGAGATGTACATGTATGCCTTGGTGCACGTGACTAAGTGTTGGCCAAAAGTATTGGCACCCCTGCAATTCTATCAGATAATACTCGTCTTCTTCCACAATCACAAATTCTTTGGTATTATTATCTTCATTTAATTTGTCTTCAATGGAAAACCACAAAAAGAATTCTTACAGAGCCAAATAGGATATAATTCCACAGCAAACATAAAAAGGGGGTGTATTGTCTGGTATCGGGTAAGTGTGCTATTTCTGTAATGCAGGGTATATAATAATTTACAAGTATGAAATAAAGCTGCGGACCTCATACACTGACTGGTTTTACCTTTGTAAGTCAATCTGGAGCTCGTGTCGTGAGCCATAAACAAAAGAAACATAAGTGAAAGAATTACCTTTAATGTTTTTATTAGCTGATTTTTGGAAGTTATTTAGCCTTTGCTGCTCGAGTAATAATAGATCTATAAAATCTCCGCAAAATCGCACTCTTGGGTCATATTGGATTTGTAATGCAATGAATTTCCAAACAACCACAGGGGCATGCAAAACATGAAAAGTAGAGCTATTCTGCCGCTGGCTTTCACCTCTATCCAATACTACAAGCGATAATACTACAACTGATGTGCAGTATCTTAGAGAGACGCGGTATGTTTCTGTACTTGTAGAAGAGTGGAATAGTCTAGAGTTGGTGAATTAAAGTGAACCTGTCACACTGGACATACAATCCTATCTGCTGGTGACACATTGAAATCAATGGGAGGCTTTTTAATGTGTTCCGCGCGTTAAATGGAACACATTGAAGTCAATAGGATTCTGTTTGAAGCGCTGACTCTGATACGTGTTTACGTGTCAGAATGAGCACCGTGTTACATCGTGGGAACGAGCCAGGAGCAAGTCAAAAATGCAGCACAGGTGCTAATCTTGCAGTTATACCTTACTGGTGTGTAGTCTCCACTCCTGGCTTATGTACACTGATGTGTAGCTAAGGCCTAATAAGCATAGCTCCCAATCATCCCGGATCCGGCAAGACAGTCCCAATTTAGCACTGGTGTCCCACCGTCTCAGTTTGTCCCGCTATGCCCCTGAAATGTTTTACTGTTAACAAGCTTTGTTAGGGCAGGGTAAAGGTTAAATTGCAGAAAGGTTTGTTAATAAGTCCACCCATATACCTTTAGCAGTATTTGGAGTGATCTCTGGGTGTCTCTGGCAGCTGCTGCTTCCTCTGCCTTTGTTTACAGGGTATAACTTCCTGCTGTGCAGCTTCCTGTGTAGCTTCTACATTAGTTCACTATCACTCAGCCCTGCCCTGTCTCCCTAGCCCCTCCCACCTTCCCCCGTCTCCCTAGCTAACCTATTCCGCCCACTACTAGCAGAGACAAAGAGGGGAGGAGCCTTTCTTGGACAAAGAAAGGCTTTGTAAGTAGAGATGAGTGAACAGTCATTTCGAATAGCACGCTCCCATAGAAATGAAAGGAAGTGGCTATTCATTTCTATGGGAGCGTGCTATTCGAAACGACTGTTTCGAATAGTGTTCGCTCTTCTCTATTGGTAAGTATTGATGGGGATAGGAATGTCACCAGATTATCAGAAAGTGTCCTTAGGGCGGTCACATGAATTCTCCAGGGATATGGGTAATTATAGACTTTTTTTTAATTGAAGTCAATTAGAAGTTAAGTGGGGGGAGTTGGTTTAGTTTAGGTGTTAATTCTTAGGTTATTCTGGACAACCCCTTTAAGGTGGAATTGTGAATGCAAGACAGGTTATGGGAAACTTTATGGGAAACAGGAAGTGAACCTTAGAAAAAAAATGCTGCCGAAATGCATTGCTTTTTTGTCTACATTGTTTCTCAGAGTTGCAGAGTTCGCTTCGGTCTCAGAAGATGCCGTTGTTTCCATAGGTATAATTTTTCCAATGCAGATTTTTTTCTGCAATGTGTGGATGGGATTAGCCAGAATCCAATCCACTTTGCAGGTCATGTAAAAGGCAGTTTGGGGGTGTTTTTGCTGCAGCCAAAACGCTGTGTTTTCGTAGTATGGGGCCCCCAGCCTAGCAACTTGACATTATTCTATGTCCAATGAAAAAACTGTGTGCATCGATCTGCTCATCCTCCTCCACTTTGCAAGGGACCATGGGAAAAATATGCAAATCTGTCTTCCATGATGTAATTAGGAAGTCAGGTGCCTCAATGTTGCAAACCAATAGAGGGGGCGCTCACTGGAATATGCAAGCCTGTCTTCCCTGATGTAATTAGAAAGACAGAATCTCAGTGATATAGCCCAGTAAAGGCTGCTCCCTTTAACATCATGCTCGACCTTCCAAGAGGCCTTTGTTTTGCAATGATGCTGGGATTATTACCAGGTATAGTCTCTCAACCGAGGACTGCTGTTTCGATGTTATTGCATCTCGTCAGCCCGGTGTAGAGAAGACTAACCTGGTAGAGGTGAGAGGCTATTGGTTTGCAACACTGAGGCACCTGACTTCCTAATTACATCATGGAAGACAGATTTGCATATTCTTCCCATAGGTTTACTTTAATTCACCAACACTAAACCATTCCACTCCTCTCTGCCGTCTATGGCCCTATGGTCATTCACCCATAGGCCGTCCAAAGGACTCTTTCCCATTGTTCTAATAGGACAATGTTTGTATTCTTCTCCCTTTGAAAATACTTGCCTATAAACTAAATGTACAATCCACTCCTGTGACCCTTACTCGTATTATCAGATGACAGAATTAGTGATCATTACTGCCAACGTTCTAGCTATTGTCACAATGTACAAAGACACATAACTCGTCACACTGAGAACATGCTTTGTTTTAATTGTTGATGGATGAATGGTTCAGCGTATGGCAGATGCTTTTCAGAGGAGTCTATTCACTAAATGACTTTGTTCCCTTCAATGAAAAATCACTTAGGAGCATTGCAATTTCATACAATTTGCAGTTTATGCTATGCCGAGCATAAAAATAGATTTAAAGAAAAAAAACATAGCAGCAAATTATTTTCATTTCTAAAGCCGAAATTGCTTTTTTTTTACCCTAGTGGAAATTTGCAATAGTTATAAAGATCACGACTATTGACCTGCACCACCTACTACCACCTGTCATGCTTGAAGGGTTTGGATTCAATGTTTCATATTCTCTCCCCCAAGATTTTAGTTAGTCAATCCCCCCTACTTGTACAGGTCTGTCCATGATCTATAAAACCTCATCTCAAATTTGAGAAGGAAGAACCACCAATCCTTCTTACCCCGAGAGGGAGACAAAATTAGTTTACGGGCTCATCTATTAGCAACAATGTATCAAGAAGCGAAGTAGGTCATTATTCTATGATGTCACTATAGTACATGGCTCATGTGGTGGGAAAAATATACTCAGTTGGTGCCCCCAAGAATGGATGGACCTTCGGACCTGAGGTTCCTCCAGAATCAAACCCATTTGTTAGATTTATTTTCTTGGTAGGAAAGTTGGCCGATATCAAACAACGTGATTCTATGTCTGTTACACCCCTCTCAGATTGATATTGTCAAATATAGACAGTTGTTGACTCCATCCCAGCACAATGAATGTCTCCCAAGCCACCTTTGTTGACCCATTGGTTTGGGAGAGTAAAGCCCAGTTCACATCTGCGTTCAGGTTTCTGTTAAGGGATTCCACTTGGGCACCCCCAACGGAAAACCTATTCGCATTAAAAAGTGGTTACCTAAGGAAAACCGTGGACCCCATAGACTATAATGGGGTCCGTGTGCAAGCCACATTTTTCTCTCCACATGTTTTTTGCGGAAACCTATTGGAAACCAGACGGATTCCATTATAGTCTATGGGGTCCGTGTGGTTTCCCCAAGTGGACTCCCCGAAAGGAAACCATTCCTTGGTGAGATTATGTGATCCCCTAGATGCAGTTTTGTTCTGCTCAGAGTGAGGTTGAGGTTCATAGATACATGTGATGCACTTTAATTTAAAAAAAATTCTGCTTTCTGCCTTAATCTTTTTTAAAGTTCCTCCCTTCTAACTAATTTGCAGTGTACTCCATGTCACTAAGGACGTCTTGTCCATAGATACCTTAAAAAAGCATACATCATATACGTCCTTGTACAAAATAAATCTCAACCACTTCTGAGACACGATATTTGATAAATAGGAAATCTCCAAGTTCTGCCTTTAATAATTGCTCAATAAAACCTGCAACGTGATTATTTTTGACCAGTTACCCAGATGAGCCGATTGTCACTGAAACCAAATCCTGGCCTCGTGAGCTTATCATCTGATATGTGACATGTAACAGAATAGATATCAATATACCCTACGGAGACAAGTACAGAATACGACAGACTGTTCCGTAACACTTTCCTTTGGCACCTTGTATTTAATATAGCGGTTTATGAATATTATAAAATTCACTTGGCACAGATCTTGAATAAGGACTCTGCAGAGTTCCAGACCTGTAAGGACTCACAAATGGGCTTGTGCTTTTTAATGTGAAAAAATAAATCCAGAATTGATGTTAACATTCAGCGCCGGATCATTTCCTTGATTGCAATTGACTACGTCGCAGTATTTCCAAGTGCACGGTCTTCTGGATTTATACACTCAAGAATTTACTGCTTAGTATCTGCTTTATTTTACCTCTTCATCAGAGCTCGAGCTGTCTCTGCACAATTGTAGGTACAAATGTAGAAGTGTCACATTATTGCCTGTTATGGACTACCGGGTACAAGGTTCCATCATCGGGACCGTTCAGAAGATGTCCAGTACCTACAAATCGATGAATTCGGGGATCGGGCAACTTCTGGATTTTACTAGACAGTTGTTGTTTCTGCAGTTTGCAGATCACACTATAAAAAGAAGTAAAAAAAAAGAAAACTCAGACCCGTCCTATCATACTTTTGTTGTACACAGTCCAGTGACATTAATGTGACCACCTGTCAAAATCCAGACCGCGGACCGCTGCGAGACCTGCAGGAAGAGAGGGGATGTTGTGATGATGTCACTGGGATGTTGAGCCATGCCGACTCCAGTGCCGTGGCCAGCTGCGCTAGGTGACGTGGTTGAGCATCCGTGGCGTGAACACCCCGATCGAGGTGGTCCCACAGATTCTCCATTGGGTTCAAGTCAGGGGGATTTGCTGGCCAATAAACTCATCCTGGCGCTCCTCGATCCACGCACGTAAACTGCGAGCTTTATGATATGTCGCATTGTCCTGCTGGTAGATGCCATCATCCCAAGGAAAAACAATTCCCATGTAGGGGTGAACACGGTCCGCAAGGATAGATGCAAACTTGTGCTGATCCATCGTGCCTTCCACGATGACGAGTGCACCCAGATGGCGGCTGACATGCGCCTTCTGCCATTGGTTATTTAACGTAGGCGCTGGTCACATTACTAGGACTGGACTGTGTATTTGTACGTAGTGATTAAATTGTCTTCTTTCCAACCAAAACTTCATCCAGTTTGGTAATGTTTCTTTGTACTTACCATTCTGTTATCCCTCCATGTCCTTATAAGCAGGTGCCGAGCACCGTACGCCATATTCTATTGGTAGAGCAGGAGTTTGTAAAGAGACGTAACTATGTTCATGATGGAAAGTTTAAATATCAAATTGCAACACAACCATTACCGCAATCCGATTAACTAGTCCTAATCCCCTACAGAAGTGAGAGAAAGAAGCCAGCGAAAGCTCCTTAGGGTTTATGCAGATACTGTTAGCGGAACGTATACTTCTATTAGATCACAAAACTCAGAGATTAATGAAACCTTTGAAGATGTCTTCAACAAAAAAAAAAGAAAACAATTAGGACTAAAAAATGAGAGTTGAAACTGCAAAAAACACAGAAGGAAATAGTGAAGGATCATTACAGAACCTTCTGCTTAAAGTGGTCATAGTAGAGCGCAGTCCCATTACATGTTTAGCTATTGGGCCCCATGGGTACGTGTTACGCCCCGGACTACATGATCTTTAATTGTTTTGTTTTCAAACTTTTAGAAGGGCAGATGAAAACCTAAAATGAAGTTCTAAATCTGTCTTTGCTGAAGAGTCAATAACACGCCCGTGACCATGTACATCAATCAGCTTTAGACCACTTTGACAAGTCAAGATTTCCTGCCTGGCTTAAAGCTCCGAGGATCCTTCTTGTCAATCAAGCACCTTCTTATACTCTGGGATTTCAGGTCTAGGTTTCCAGATGAATGGGCAAATTCGGAGCTGGATTTCTCACTTTATTTATTGTGTATCGAGGACGTTTAGTTACCTATCAATCTTTTACTATATTATCTGCACCAAATCGTCACTGTTTAGTAATTGAGTAAAGATTCTACGTTGTAAAACAAAAGTAAAGTAAAGAATACGAGCAAATGATGAAGGAATATGGATTATTACTCTAAGGAATCTTTGTTCCATTTGTACTGAAGAAAGTTACAAAATATTTAAAAAAAATACTAAGGCTCAGTTCACATCTGTGCATGGGTTTCCGTTCAGGGGGTCACCAAGTGGTTACTTTAGGAAACCCACGGACCCCATAGACTATAATGGGGTCCATGAGGTTTCCGCTCGGTTTCCGCACAAAACTTGCTGTATGTGAACGGAATCCCTGTAAACGAGGATGTGAACTGAGCGTAAAACTGGAACAAGCCCATGCACATGATTAAGATGTTTGGGCATTGTATTTCTATGAAACCCTATGTACAATCAGGTACGGGTGACATCATACTCAAGTAGGATCAAGACGACCCAGTGACCTCACCGTGTAGTAGACACATCACAGAACGCTTAACTGACCTTAGTTAACCTTTATATTTATTATTTCTATAAATTGCACAACATTTTGTTGCCAACTCAGTGAAATTGCAACAATTTGATAAATCCGGAGCAAATCCTCTCCCCAGATTATCTGCACCTCACTTTTCAAAATGTAGAATATCGTAACCTGTTTTGTGCAAACAGATCAGAGTTGTAAAACTTATTTTCCTACTTTTTGATGCCAAAAATCTGTAAGCTAGGGTTCCACTATATATCCCCCCACCCCATGATGTACTCACATCGTATCCCTTATTATTGCTCCCCATTATCTTCCCATAACTTGTTTCAAAGGTCATTTGAGAACAAGCCTTGTAATAATAATAAAAAAAATCTGCTACAAAATTGCAATTCTGCCTGCATTCTTCTTAGTGCACTGGAAGAAATTGATATTTTGCCGGCTAGTTGTTTGTATGTCTGGGAAATTAATTTGCTAACAACCTCAAGTGAGCGACTAATTTCAACTTACACGACTCAAGGGGTCAATGTCTGGAGAATAAATTCAGAAAGATGGAATTTGACAGATGAGAAGGATTGTCAGGCTGTTTTCCTGTTTGCTTGAAAAAGAAAGACTTAAAGTGGTTATGCCATAAAAATTATCCATAGGATCGAGGATCATGTAGTAATCACCAGGGTTCCAATACCCATTTGCTCCCATTAAATGTACATTCTTCATCCTAGCCCCTAAAGTGGACATCCTGCTAACTATACAAGTATATATACAAGTATACAGTGCCATCGGGGTAGGAGGCCCATGAAACGGGAAGTGTTAGAACAATGCGCACGGGTCAAGGAACAATGCCTCAGAATCCGTAGGTCATGCAAACAGGACAAACTTTATTCAAACAACAATCACTACGCGTTTCGGGTATTGCCCTTTTTCAAGTAGATAAAAATAGCTAAGGTCCCATTTTGTGAAGTTTGTCCAAGATTGTCCTTTACTGTCTAAATAAATATGTCCTAAGCCTAATCCCAATACTTTGTAGATGTGATTCTTCAGTTTCCAGATAGGCCTCTGTTATTCAGCTCTTATGTAAATCGCCATATTATTCACGCTTTGGGGCTTTGCCTGGCTTTGGTGTCTGCTCTAGATTTTTTGGGCAAAGCACTTTTACCCCCTATTTGCATATGAATAAAACAGCAATGTATATGGAAATGGGGCTGCGTAGGTGAATAAGAGAGGCATATTTGGAAAGTATAGAATCTCTGCTACAATGTATCGGTTTACTGCTGACGACTCCTTTAAGTAGATCCTTTTTCAGGATGTCCCTGTACAATAAAGTAGGCGCACAGGGGATGGACAGTCCCATAGAGGATAAGGGTGATATTCACATCTGCATTTTTATTTGCATTTATTTGGGGGGGGGGGGGGTTATATTTTTGATGAGTATTAGCCATTATCATTAATGTAGCAGAACATAACATTGCCTTCCAATACTTCCATCTCCCCAATCTAGTACTACATGTACTATAGGATTGCCACTCTGGAGTCCAGATACAATTAATTTACTTTGACACAATGTAATTTACAATATAATAATCAGAAAGTAATTATTTGGGACTGAATTATTAATACAGCGAGATCAATGTCTATCTGCATATAATAAGAGACTGTCACATGCGTTCTGGTTGTGGATGGAAATGAGATTTGTTGTTCTGTTCTACATGAGCATTTATTGAGATCAATGGCTGTAAAACAACTCGCTTTCACCTGAAGTCTTTTATATCCCGGGGTCCATCATAAATTTATGTTCCTTTAACCAATAAAGCCGGAGCCCATGTGGCCGTCTTACAGGGACGCGGCTTGTCAGACTAAATTGAAACCTTAAAGATGAACTCCAGAAAGTCTTATGTTTTATAGAAAAAGTTTACCGTGCCTATAAATCTGCGAGTGACCTAGCACTGATTTGTGGAGCGTCTTCCATCACCGTGTCTCTACAAATCCTACTACATTGGCTGAAGACGATTAACTCCAACTCTATAGACATCACATTTATAGGACTAGCTGGATGGGAGTAAGTGAAGGTAAAATCACCAGTCTGTGACTCTCTACGGATGTGTCCTTACTTACCTTTCCACTTGGCTCAACACGTACAGATAGATATGTGGGACGTGTGATGGTCGGATTTTCGAATCAATATAGTTTTGTTCTATTTGAACACAAGGTTCGAGTCCTATATATGTATATCGGCAGCCCCCAAATGGTTATATTGTAAGCTACAGAGTTGCAAGGTTTTTGCTAATATGTTGCCAAACTGTATTACATTGAATTCATGGAAAATTGGGAGTACTTAACCAAATTTGTCTGGGAGACCCCAGACCCCGGGATAGGTGTGCATTTTTTTTTTACCTTCCCCAGCCTAATATATAGCAAAATAAAATAAATAAATATCTCAGACAACGTCTTTAAGGATGAACAAATCTGGAAATCAAGCAGATCAACCTTTAAAGGGGTTTTCCATCTCCCTCTCTGAGCAGCTTTGCCTGCTGCTGTCTCTTACTCCCTTCCTATAGTCTTCTTCAAGCTGGTGGGCGGACCTTGACTGTTTGATGGACAGGACACTATTAAGCGCCTCGGTGGATATAGATATGGCCTTTGCCAACATTATTATTATTTAAAATATAAATTATATCAAATAATAGACACCATTAACATATATTACATTACACAGGTTTGTACAGAACACTTAACATGCTCTGAGACAATGTTCTTGCAGTAAACTCGATATTATTTTTTTGTCTGCATGAAGAGATAAATGACGCTGTCCGAGTCTTTATCAGCAAACTACAATTAGCTAACCTGATTATCCACCAGGTGGCAGCTATATACATGACAGCTCTGAAAGCAAGTCCAATGTCAGAGAACTCCACCTCATTAGAGAGCAGCAAGTCATCTGACCTGCTATCAGATACAGGACGGGGACCAAGGAGATGATGTGTGAACAATGGGAGGAATAAGGCCACATGGCAGGCGAATGAAGCAGCATTTCTAAAGCAATGTATGTAGGAAAACTCTTGAATTTACCTAAGCTCACAGTATAAACAGGATCCTTGAGATCTGAGTCTGATCATAGAGAGAGGGGTCTATGCAGAATGCCCAGTTATGGATACAAGAATCCTTGGCCCCAGGGTGAGACAGCGCTGAACCGGAGTCAAGGTGAGAAATAGATGACTGCAGTGAAAAGAAAATAAACACAAGTTACCTAGAAAGACACTTGCACAGAAGAGCCATTACCGCATCAATCCTCAGCACCAATCTCAACAGAGTTCAGTCTAGAATTGTGTGAGGTCAATGCTAGGCTTGTAAACATGGAATTGCTGTCACCAAATATCCCTTGCTTCCAGACTGTGAAGGCTACAACGTGAGCAGCCCCTGAAAAATGCCAATTGTTAACCTTACTGTTCCCTGTTGCTGCAGAAGTTTGCATCTTCTAAAGCTACTGTATTTTGCTGTTACAAGAGACTAAGCACCATTGTATTAATGTAGGGTGTCAAAATGTGAAAAAAGGGGGTATGAATACTTTTGCAAGCCACTGTATACACACAACAATACCACACGATCAATAAAATAGAATTAAAACCAGTTTAGCAGTGTCCGCTACAAGATAACTGTTGAGAAGTGATCTCTACAGAACAGGAATTGTCAGCCTGTTGTTAGGCTTTGTGGTCAGTGTGAGAACTGTAAGATTCCAGGAATATTGCCATCAATCTTTTACAAATATGTATAATGTAGCTAATAAGTTAGATGTTTGGATTGGAGGGGTCCCGGGGGATTAAAAGGAGTGACACATAAGATACATTGTAACATATTGTCTACTTGGCAAGCACCTTAGATGGATACATAGTGTCCTTGTGCGCTGGCTGAAGGGAAATGTCCATCAAAATCAATTGGGGACACAAGACATTCAGCCATTTATGGGATGGGAATTGAGATTTTGATCGTCCTTATCAGTATTAGTTTCCTTTAATAAAACGAGTTCCTCGCACGCGGCGCAACGTTCAGGAGGAGATACCGGAGTAAAATCCTTTGATCTCATCTACAGAGATGATTATAACACAGCATGAAAGCTACAGAGGTCACTTCTTATATACACCCCTTCCTTTGTTATACGGGAAATCAAATAAATACTGAGCATCACTTTCTGATGGGTTTTTTTGATGTGTGATCATATAAAAGCGAAAATGACACATTATATAAAGTAATATGATAGGTTCCTTCATAGAAAAAAGTGCACAACAGGTTAATGGAACCGCTCACATGTCATGGGCTTGATGTTGATGTGTGCTGGATTAAGGAGACAATGGATGGTGAGAATGACACAGATATATTGTATCTTCATTATCAATTGACTAATTAAATTATCAAATCTTCCTCCTCCATTGATTCTCCTGAGGAAGACTACCTTTCCCCTTACCGGAATGTTCCATGATGTAACTAGGAATGGCGGGGCCCTGTGGTGAACCTTTGACATGCCCTTCCCCCCCCCCCCGAATGACGCCGAAGACCCCAACCAACCCCCCCCCCCCCCACACACACACACACACACGCATTCCTGCACACAGTATTATGTCCCATAGTGGCCCCTGCACACAGTATTATCCCCCATAGTGGCCCCTGCACACAGTATTATGTCCCATAGTGACCCCTGCACACAGTATTATGTCCCATAGTGGCCCCTGCACACAGTATTATGCCCCATAGTGTCCCCTGCACACAGTATTATCCCCCATAGTGGCCCCTGCACACAGTATTATCCCCCATAGTGACCCCTGCACACAGTATTATGTCCCATAGTGGCCCCTGCACACAGTATTATGCCCCATAGTGTCCCCTGCACACAGTATTATCCCCCATAGTGGCCCCTGCACACAGTATTATCCCCCATAGTGGCCCCTGCACACAGTATTATGTCCCATAGTGGCCCCTGCACACAGTATTATGTCCCATAGTGGCCCCTGCACACAGTATTATGTCCCATAGTGGCCCCTGCACACAGTATTATGCCCCATAGTGTCCCCTGCACACAGTATTATGCCCCATAGTGGCCCCTGCACACAGTATTATGTCCCATAGTGGCCCCTGCACACAGTATTATGTCCTATAGTGGCCCCTGCACACAGTATTATCCCCCATAGTGGCCCCTGCACACAGTATTATCCCCCATAGTGGCCCCTGCACACAGTATTATGTCCTATAGTGGCCCCTGCACACAGTATTATCCCCCATAGTGGCCCCTGCACACAGTATTATGTCCTATAGTGGCCCCTGCACACAGTATTATGACCAATAGTGGCCCCTGCACACAGTATTATGCCCCATAGTGGCCCCTGCACACAGTATTATGTCCTATAGTGGCCCCTGCACACAGTATTATGTCCTATAGTGGCCCCTGCACACAGTATTATGTCCCATAGTGGCCCCTGCACACAGTATTATGTCCTATAGTGGCCCCTGCACACAGTATTATGTCCTATAGTGGCCCCTGCACGCAGTATTATACCCCATAATGGCCCCTGCACACAGTATTATGTTCCATAGTGGCCCCTGCACACAGTATTATCCCCCATAGTGGCCCCTGCACACAGTATTATCCCCCATAGTGGCCCCTGCACACAGTATTATGTCCTATAGTGGCCCCTGCACACACAGTATTATGTCCCATAGTGGCCCCTGCACACAGTATTATGTCCCATAGTGACCCCTGCACACAGTATTATGTCCCATAGTGTCCCCTGCACACAGTATTATCCCCCATAGTGGCCCCTGCACACAGTATTATGTCCTATAGTGGCCCCTGCACACAGTATTATGTCCTATAGTGGCCCCTGCACACAGTATAATGTCCTATAGTGGCCCCTGCACACACAGTATTATGTCCTATAGTGGCCCCTGCACACACAGTATTATGTCCTATAGTGACCCCTGCACACAGTATTATACCCCATAGTGGCCCCTGCACACAGTATTATGTCCCATAGTGGCCCCTGCACACAGTATTATGTCCCATAGTGGCCCCTGCACACAGTATTATCCCCCATAGTGGCCCCTGCACACAGTATTATCCCCCATAGTGGCCCCTGCACACAGTATTATCCCCCATAGTGGCCCCTGCACACAGTATTATGCCCCATAGTGGCCCCTGCACACAGTATTATGCCCCATAGTGGCCCCTGCACACAGTATTATGTCCTATAGTGGCCCCTGCACACAGTATTATGTCCTATAGTGGCCCCTGCACACAGTATTATGTCCTATAGTGGCCCCTGCACACAGTATTATACCCCATAGTGGCCCCTGCACACAGTATTATGTCCCATAGTGGCCCCTGCACACAGTATTATGTCCTATAGTGGCCCCTGCACACAGTATTATGACCAATAGTGGCCCCTGCACACAGTATTATGCCCCATAGTGGCCCCTGCACACAGTATTATGTCCTATAGTGGCCCCTGCACACAGTATTATGTCCTATAGTGGCCCCTGCACACAGTATTATGTCCCATAGTGGCCCCTGCACACAGTATTATGTCCCATAGTGGCCCCTGCACACAGTATTATGTCCTATAGTGGCCCCTGCACACAGTATTATGTCCTATAGTGGCCCCTGCACGCAGTATTATACCCCATAATGGCCCCTGCACACAGTATTATGTTCCATAGTGGCCCCTGCACACAGTATTATCCCCCATAGTGGCCCCTGCACACAGTATTATCCCCCATAGTGGCCCCTGCACACAGTATTATGTCCTATAGTGGCCCCTGCACACACAGTATTATGTCCCATAGTGGCCCCTGCACACAGTATTATGTCCCATAGTGACCCCTGCACACAGTATTATGTCCCATAGTGTCCCCTGCACACAGTATTATCCCCCATAGTGGCCCCTGCACACAGTATTATGTCCTATAGTGGCCCCTGCACACAGTATTATGTCCTATAGTGGCCCCTGCACACAGTATAATGTCCTATAGTGGCCCCTGCACACACAGTATTATGTCCTATAGTGGCCCCTGCACACACAGTATTATGTCCTATAGTGACCCCTGCACACAGTATTATACCCCATAGTGGCCCCTGCACACAGTATTATGTCCCATAGTGGCCCCTGCACACAGTATTATGTCCCATAGTGGCCCCTGCACACAGTATTATGTCCCATAGTGGCCCCTGCACACAGTATTATCCCCCATAGTGGCCCCTGCACACAGTATTATCCCCCATAGTGGCCCCTGCACACAGTATTATCCCCCATAGTGGCCCCTGCACACAGTATTATGCCCCATAGTGGCCCCTGCACACAGTATTATGTCCTATAGTGGCCCCTGCACACAGTATTATGTCCTATAGTGGCCCCTGCACACAGTATTATGTCCTATAGTGGCCCCTGCACACAGTATTATACCCCATAGTGGCCCCTGCACACAGTATTATGTCCCATAGTGGCCCCTGCACACAGTATTATGTCCTATAGTGGCCCCTGCACACAGTATTATGTCCTATAGTGGCCCCTGCACACAGTATTATGTCCTATAGTGGCCCCTGCACACACAGTATTATGTCCTATAGTGACCCCTGCACACAGTATTATACCCCATAGTGGCCCCTGCACACAGTATTATGTCCCATAGTGGCCCCTGCACACAGTATTATGTCCTATAGTGGCCCCTGCACACAGTATTATCCCCCATAGTGGCCCCTGCACACAGTATTATGTCCTATAGTGGCCCCTGCACACAGTATTATGTCCCATAGTGGCCCCTGCACACAGTATTATGTCCTATAGTGGCCCCTGCACACAGTATTATGTCCCATAGTGACCCCTGCACACAGTATTATGTCCAATAGTGGCCCCTGCACACAGTATTATGTCCTATAGTGGCCCCTGCACACAGTATTATGTCCTATAGTGGCCCCTGCACACAGTATTATACCCCATAGTGGCCCCTGCACACAGTATTATCCCCTATAGTGGCCCCTGCACACAGTATTATACCCCATAGTGGCCCCTGCACACAGTATTATGTCCCATAGTGGCCTCTGCACACAGTATTATGTTCCCATAGTGGCCCCTGCACACAGTATTATGTCCCATAGTGGCCCCTGCACACAGTATTATGTCCCATAGTGGCCCCTGCACACAGTATTATGTCCCATAGTGGCCCCTGCACACAGTATTATACCCCATAGTGGCCCCTGCACACAGTATTATGTCCCATAGTGGCCCCTGCACACAGTATTATGTCCCATAGTGGCCCCTGCACACAGTATTATACCCCATAGTGGCCCCTGCACACAGTATTATGTCCCATAGTGGCCTCTGCACACAGTATTATGTTCCCATAGTGGCCCCTGCACACAGTATTATGTCCCATAGTGGCCCCTGCACACAGTATTATGTCCCATAGTGGCCCCTGCACACAGTATTATGTCCCATTGTGGCCCCTGCACACAGTATTATGTCCCATAGTGTCCCCTGCACACAGTATTATGCCCCATAGTGGGCCCTGCACACAGTATTATGCCCCATAGTGGCCCCTGCACACAGTATTATGTCCCATAGTGGGCCCTGCACACAGTATTATGCCCCATAGTGTCCCCTGCACACAGTATTATGCCCCATAGTGGCCCCTGCACACAGTATTATCCCCCATAGTGGCCCCTGCACACAGTATTATGTCCCATAGTGTCCCCTGCACACAGTATTATGCCCCATAGTGGGCCCTGCACACAGTATTATGCCCCATAGTGGCCCCTGCACACAGTATTATGTCCCATAGTGGGCCCTGCACACAGTATTATGCCCCATAGTGTCCCCTGCACACAGTATTATGCCCCATAGTGTCCCCTGCACACAGTATTATGCCCCATAGTGGCCCCTGCACACAGTATTATGCCCCATAATGGCCCCTGCACACAGTATTATGTCCCATAGTGGCCCCTGCACACAGTATTATGTCCCATAGTGTCCCCTGCACACAGTATTATGCCCCATAGTGGCCCCTGCACACAGTATTATGCCCCATAGTGGTCCCTGCACACAGTATTATGCCCCATAGTTGCCCCTGCACACAGTATTATGCCCCATAGTGGTCCCTGCACACAGTATTATGCCCCATAGTTGCCCCTGCACACAGTATTATGCCCCATAGTGGCCCCTGCACACAGTATTATACCCCATAGTGGCCCCTGCACACAGTATTATGCCCCATAGTTGCCCCTGCACACAGTATTATACCCCATAGTGGCCCCTGCACACAGTATTATGTCCCATAGTGTCCCCTGCACACAGTATTATCCCCCACAGTGGCCCCTGCACACAGTATTATCCCCCATAGTGACCCCTGCACACAGTATTATGTCCCATAGTGGCCCCTGCACACAGTATTATGCCCCATAGTGGCTCCTGCACACAGTATTATCCCCCATAGTGGCCCCTGCACACAGCATTATACCCCATAGTGGCCCCATCACCCAGTATTATGTCTCATAGTGGCCCCTGCACACAGTATTATGCCCCCTAGTGGCCCCTGCACACAGCATTATACCCCATAGTGGCCCCTGCACACATTATTATGCCCCATTGTCGACACCCATTAACAATTAGTATAATAATCGGAGACCTAGGGGGATACAAACATAAACACTGTTACTTACTATCCCTGCGCTCCCCGCTGTCGGCTATCTTCAATGATGTCAGGGACTTTGTGTGACCGGGGGCCTGCGTCACGACGCATAAGGACGCAGGCCCCGGTCATGTGACGTCTGAGACGTCACACAAGTAGGCCCCAAAGTCTTCGCGGAACGTGGAGAGGTAAGTGCCACTGCTTGTTATGTTCACTTACCTCTCCCGGGCCTCCGATCATTATACTCGGGGGTCTGAAAAGACCGAGTATAATAATGATGTTTACGGGGCCCGTGGTGTCACTTACTGATCCCGGACCCTGCCAGGATCGGTAAGTAAGTAGAGATCGTTAACGACTGGAGTAATGGACTATTAAAAAAAAAAAAAAAAAATGGAGCGGTAGCGGCTGTCGCTGTGCCCCCTAATGTCCCGGGCCCTGTGGCCGCCGCCTCGCTGCTTCCCCGGTAGTCACGCCACTGGTTGTACCATGTGCTCACCCCTTGCCAAAATGTAATGGGCCATTTACAGTAATACCGTTCCATATAGTAATGACAATATCATTAGGTCTTATTCTATTCTATGTGAATTTGCTTTTTCCCATTATTAACATGAAATCCGTACAAATTCCCCGGCTCATTTCCTGGCGCTTCATCCGCGTTGCGACACTTGCAGACAGATCACTGTCATTTTTTGGTGATGCAACTTAATGCCCGGAGTGGGGACAGGTGATTCTTAAGTATATCATTTATTGGTCCTAAGAAGAGAGCAAGAAAATTAAAGAAACAGAAAAACAAAGTAGCAGAAAAACTGCAAAAATTTGTATTTATTTTCAAAAAACTTAATAAAGAGCCAAAAGACCCCAATAGAAAAATCTAAAATTCATTGAGCGATGGTTTTGCGTTGTTATATTGTGACAAAGGCGAGATTAGACAGAAGCCGTGACTCAGGACTGTACAGACCCATTAGGACCCGTGCTAGGACTGTACAGTAACATCCCGCCGCGGCTACGTGAGTGTGATTGTAATCCTGCCTGATAGAAGGGGCCAGCCGTGCGGCCAGTGGAAATCTGTTTTTCTGCATTGTACTGCTCATTGGAGCTGACAGCCCTCAGTGTTACTGATGGGAAGTACTGAAAGGGTCATGTAAGTTTTTAGTTAGAGGTCAGATCTCGGAGACAGGCTTCACTGTAAAATCGCTTCAATAAAATTGTACAGGGGGTCACAAGGGTAATAGCAGTTGTGTCCATCACAAAGAGGACTGGAAGCAATCTCCGCTTCATTCAAAACAGCTCAGCTCCAAACAAGATGTGCATAGACATTATCGGCTCCGGAACGTCATCCTTCTTGTATCTCTCGCAACAAAGTATCTATGTGATATTATTATTATATTATGTATTTATATAATATTTATTAATTAGCCTCTGCACGCAACTTCGTTTGCGTGTTGTTGGCGTCGAGGGTCCACCTATATTCAGCAAATTGCTGACATTGATGGTTTATCTGCTCCAGCATTTCGGCAGCTCTTAACCTGTCCTGCTGCTGAACTTGTTCCTCACGCCGTGCCTGTGATTCTCGGCATCTCAGCAACTCGCTGGACGCCCTATAATGAGTGTGTTGTTGATGTTAATGATCTGCCTGCTCTGGCGTTTCGGCAGTTCTCAACCTGTCCTGGTGCTGAACTCGTTCCTCACGCCGTGCCTGTGATTGTTTCGGAATCTCAGCAACTTGCTGGATGCCATATAATGAGCAGGTTGTTGGTGTTGATGACCCGCCTGCTCCGGCATTTTGGCAACTCTCAAGCTGTCCTGCTGCTAAATTTGTTCCTCGCGCCGTGCCTGTGATTGTTCTGGCATCTTAGCAACTCGCTGGGACGTCATAGGAGTGTGTGGTTGGCGTCGATGATGCCGCTCAGCTCCACTTGTGTAGAAGTCTGTTGACTTCTGGCTACGTTCATAGGTCAGGATAGGGCAGCTCGTTTCATTTTTCCACAAGTGGGGAAAAAAACGCTAGCGGAAAAAAAGTGAATGGTTCCCATTGAAGTCAATGGGAGGCGTTTTTGGAGCTGGATTCTGAGGTGGCCTCAGGGTCAATCCGGTCCAAAAAAAACTCTATGTGAACTCTTATACTGAAACTGAAATCAGTGGAGAGAAAAGTCCTCTGTGCAGGACTCTGCCAATTTCTATCGATTTCTGCAACAAAGTCTCCAATGGAGAAGATCGGAACATTTGAGGACAGAAATGTTACACTTAAATATGCACCAAATATATATAAAAAAAAATGTGAGATTTAAAAAGATTGTTACAAACTATGGCAATTAAAACACAAGCAAAATTTTGCTCATTACAAATTCCTCCATATCCGACGTTCCGTCTTATTTGTTCTGCTCCTACTTCACATGGACTATTTATACAGGTCAAGTAGTTCTATATACAGATAGACGCTCCCACTGGGATCAGCTGGAAGAACTACTAGCTGAATCCTTATTTCTGTAGGGTAAATGAAGCATTACACGGCAGCAGAATTGGTTTCCGCAGACAACTGATTTCCTCCAGAGCAAAAGCAGGATTTTTCTATGTCTAATTGGGGAGTGCGCGACTCTATGACATCCGAAAACTCCACCAGAGCACAAGCAAAGGGTTTCTCTAAATTTACCAACCTCTAAAAATGATATGAAAGATCAATCCGGAATCCAGAACAAAAACGTAAACAAAACAAACATCTCCCCGATCCCTACGAAGAGTAGAACCATCCATCGCTCCATGGGGGTGTTCTCTGCTGTTTTCAGGGAGGATCGCAGGATTAGGCATCCAAAACACATTAGGATAAAGGTACCAGAAAATATTGGAGGAGAAGTTACCCTTAACATCTAGAAAGTTGTACATGGGACGCTATCGGACTTCCCAACATAAAAGACCAAACAATCTCGTCTTCAATGACTACAGGTTCGGAAGTGGCCGCCAGTCTCCTGACCCCGGGGAGATCTCAAACCCGCAGCCTATACTAGACAACCAAAGACTTGGGATCTGGGAAGGTTTTTTTATTAACCCCTTTAGCTATGCGCCCAAGTAGACTGTGATTTGTAATCCTTGGCATATGATATCCAATAGCCATTTTTGCTCACCTGGCCATGAGGGCTTCTTTCTGTGTAATGTCTTATATTTTTCAATGGCATACTGACATTTCCCCACTGTGGGACTATTAAAGGATTATCTTATCTTATCTTAGCTTATTAAGGTGCATCTAACTTAAGGATCAGCTTTTTATTAAATGGGTATCCCAATATCTTGATCTTTATGGCTTGTTCCTATGACCTGTTCTCCGCTTTGTTTCCGTCTCTTATGTCAGACAGAATAGTGTAGTCGACCACAATTATAAGGGAGTCAAATGGGGAAGTAAAACATTGAATCCTTTGAACTCTGTGTAAGGTGAATGGATCGGTCCTGGCTACTGTGTTCATGTCTACAATTGTATAACCCTGGAAAGTATCCCATAGGGAGCTAAATCGTAATGGTGACCATACAACCGGCTCATATGGCTTATTCTTCTACCCAACCTCTAAACAAGCAATTCTTCATTGGAGAGGGACTGGACAGCTGTGTGAGCCTATGGTGGGCATAATGGGGACATTATATTATGTGGGGAGCTTTATAGGGGACATTATACTATGTGGGGGCCATGAATGGGGTATTAAGCAGTATGAAGATGACAAGGGGCATAATACTGTGTGGAGGCCATGAAGGGGGCATTATACTGTGTGGAGGCCATGAAGGGGGCATTATACTGTGTGGGGGCCATGAAGGGGGCATTATACTGTGTGGGGGCCATGAAGGGGGCATTATACTGTGTGGAGGCCATGAAGGGGGCATTATACTGTGTGGAGGCCATGAGGGGGGCATTATACTGTGTGGAGGCCATGAAGGGGGCATTATACTGTGTGGAGGCCATGAGGGGGGCATTATACTGTGTGGAGGCCATGAGGGGGGGCATTATTCTGTGTAGAGGCCATGAGGGGGCATTATACTGTGTGGAGGCCATGAGGGGAGCATTATTCTGTGTTGAGGCCATGAAGGGGGCATTATACTGTGTGGAGGCCAGAGGCCATGAGGGGGGCATTATACTGTGTGGAGTCCATGAAGGGGGCATTATACTGTGTGGAGGCCATGAGGGGGGGCATTATTCTGTGTGGAGGCCATGAGGGGGGCATTATTCTGTGTAGAGGCCATGAGGGGGGGCATTATACTGTGTGGAGGCCATGAGGGGGGGCATTATTCTGTGTGGAGGCCATGAGGGGGGCATTATACTTTGTGGAGGCCATGAGGGGGGCATTATACTGGAGCACAGAGTGAAATAATCCTGTGTTAGGGCCACTGGAGGAAGGTTATATTGTCTGGGGGACATTGAAGGGCGTTATAATCTGAGGGTCACAAGGGGAATGATACTGTGTATGGGACACTAAGGCGACATTATACTGTGTGGGAGACTGTGTAGCTTTCATCTGAAAGTTGGGAGATATAAACATAAAGAAGTGTATCGCAGAGCTGCTACATTTCATCTTACTTGATTTCTGATCATATGTATATAATACACTAACTGACTCCTTTATCTCTCCTGGCCCCCGTCCCTTGCTCAGTCCCACCTGCCTTTGAGTTCATGTATTTGCCAGCACAGTCTGCAGTAAGATCTCCGCACTAAGAACTAATGACTAGCAATAAGGATGAATTAGCTTCTTGTTGATTAGAAGACTGCAATGTACTTGTACTTCCCTCCAACGACAGAGTCTGACACCTGGCACATCTCAAGATATTCTCCTTGCTTTTATGTTGACCCAATTGTGCCTGCAAGACATGCAGAGTAATCCTAGGTTTGCCTTCTTTAGGTAAGTCACTACTGCCAATGCAGGATGAAACGCCGTTTGATCAGCTGATCCGCGCACTTGACTCTGCTTCACATCACACATTTCTGTTGATGTTGACTATTAATTACAATTCTACATTTACATATTCTATTAACAAACCCGGTGAGGGTGGAGATCTGATGTACGGGGAACGATCCTGCGCTGTCACTGAGCTTTAGGGAAAAAATCATCACTTACTACAAATATACAAATGTTACAAAATTGAAAGGGGTTTTCCAAAAACAGTAATATCAGATTGGTGGGGGTCCATCTCCTGGTATCCCCCCCAATCAGATGATCCTTGTGACTGTCGTAGGTCCACCAGCCGTGTGACTTTCTGTAGTTCTGTAGCATGGCACTGAGTTGTAATAGCAGCCATAGCCACTTTGGTACTGTAAAATTTTCAGTATGGGAAGCTAGAGAAAAAAATTCAGAATGGGGAGGAATTGCTCAAGTTCACCAAATGGTGCTAGAGAACCGTGGAATGAAGGTTAGAGAGATAGTAGAGGCTTTCTAGCACCATGTGGTGAACTTGGTGGTTGCAGTTTTTGGCCATCCTGAACGTTCATCGTCAACCAAGCTGGTGGAGCCTTGTTTAAATTCAGCTACCCAAAATTTGACAGTGGTCCATGATGGTGCAGAGTCCCCGTACACAGCGTCCAACTCGTCTTTAATTTGCAAAGGCGCATTGCCTTTGAAATACAAATATCGAACGACAACTCGATATTCAATTGTATTGTATCGACTTGCGACGACGACTGTCAAAGAAAAAACGCTGGTGTAAAACGGCTGAAATTTTTGTGATACATTCCAACGCCTGCGCGAACACATTCCCCAACTTTGGTTGGCGAGTGTTGCCATCTACATGCGGAGGTCAGAAACTTTTAAGACTACTTTCGTATTATCTAGAGCCAGAGGGGTGACTCAACTTTTTAATTTTATTTTTATTTTTTTCTGCGGCACCAATGGCACCAATCTCTGTTCACGCAACATAATCCCCCATTATCGTACCTCTCCTTTGAAGACGTTTTCCGTATGTCTTTGTAGAACGCACTAGCTGCAGGAGAGCATTCATTCTTACGTAGGGATTATCGACTTACGAAACACGTGTAGGCGACCCTGATTTTTGACGGGCCACCAACATAATACGAACTAAACAGTCGATTCTTTTCAATGACTCCGTCACCCACAGAGGGCAGAGCATTGTGCGATTCGTCTCTACGTTAATAGATATCGCTTTCAATGGTTTTCGGCACTTGCCCGGCATTAAGACGGATTATTTCGTTTTTCAGCCTTGCGATCGTAACTCGGTGATGTAATATGAAGTCTGCTTTCTTTCTCCTGTCTCCGCACGATGACAATAGACAGGCCCCTGGTGAGCGATGACTTCACCTGCCCACATTATCTTAATATTTTTGTGATCTGCTCTTCCATAAAAGGGCATATGGGAGACCATTTGGAGGAGCTGACGGTAGTCGGGGGAAATCATCGCAGCAGATGTTTAGGCTTTTGTAGTATTGGAGTCTTTTGCTCCAGTTAATTCTGTAATGATTTACGCATATCATTTAAGGCTTCCGTTGTAAAGTAAATAATTTTATGTTATTATTTCTGCCGTCCAATGGTGAAAATCGTAAAATGAGGCGGAGGAAAAAATAATTTGTAATATTTCAAGGGGTATTGCTTTTGGGAATGTTTGTGATGTTGGTCAGGGATGAGACCGATAGGGCAGGCTCTCTGCGGTGTTACTGCACCTCCTGTAGTGTCGGAGTGGTGGACTTGTAACTATGTTGTGCAAAGGGTTAATGTGCAGTACGCGAGTGATATTTGAGTCCATGTGGAGCTTATATCCTTAGAGTTTTCCAGATCTATAAAATCGAGCTTCGCTTCTTCTCAAGCCAGAGCCATCATGTCCATTAGTCATATGGCCAAAGTAGGATGAACTCGGTAAGAAGTAAAGAGGTCACGGTCCTAGAGGTCGTCTGCCGGTACGAGAGTAGTTCAGCACCTCACTATGGGACAGCCGCTCTCACAGGGGGCACAAATCTCAGGTGGAGTTAGCAAAAGCCCACATTTTATGGAGACATAAACCAAATGTTTCTTCCAATACTTATTCAGTACCAGTAGATTTATTTCCTCCTCTTAGGCCCCACCTTGCGGAAATGCAGCTTTTTTTGTTGCACATTTTGTTGCGGTTTTTTGAGCCAAAGCAAGGAAGTAGGAAGTTCTTATTCTTCTAACTTCTGCTCCATCTAATCCTGGCTTTGGCTAAAAAAAAAACGCAATAAAATCTGCAACAAAAAAAAATCTGCATTTCCGCACCGTGGGGCTTTAGCCTTAAAAACACTTTCGTATAGAAATGCAAAAAGACTATTCAGGTGCTGCCTCCAGTTCTTCCAAAGACCCGCCCCTTCCCCGTTCTTGGTAAAAATCGTTACAAACGATATGCTAATGAGGCTCTCCAAGCACCCTGAGCATTCCCCAGCTCTGTGCATTGTAATGTGCTACCTGGTCCCTGATCTTACAGAGAGCGCGCTCTGCCACCGCTAGTCAACTTCACTGCAGAATTGGCGGCCCTGGGGACCAGTGGGGGCCCATAAATCAGAGCCACACAATCTAACATGTATCTACAATCCTACTTATGTGCAAGAAGCTGCTGAATGTGGTTTAGTTGGAAACATCCCTGCTTCAGTTACTGTTTTTAGAGAACATTACTGTGTCAAATTCATTTTCTATGCTTAGTTATGATTGATATAGATGAAAGATTGATTTATTTTAATCAAATAGTAACTTGGAGTGTTAACCCAATATGAAATAATAGTGGTACAGCTACGTAAAAATAAAGCGGGTGCAGGAAAAAAAGAGCATCGTGACCCCTGATCATCATGACAAAGGAGTTATTATTGCTTCAGTGCAGGGCCAGGCTGGAACTGAAATTTAGTTCTGGCATTTAAAGGGATATTCCCATCTCAAGATTTCTAAATAAATTGCTTTAGAAATGCTGCTTTGTTTACCTGCTATGTGAAATTATTCCTCCACATTGTTTACACAAGGTTGCCTAGGTCTCCGGCCTTGCATCTCTTCTCAGGACGGGTGACGTGACTCACTACTCTCTGGAGTGCTTACTCTCAGAGCTTTTATCTCCTGCTCTTAGGTCTTGAGGAATCAGGTCAGCTAATTGCATTTTGCGGATTAGAGCTCAGACAGAGAAGGTTCAGTGCAGGTTATTTATGTATCTAAACTCAGAGGTAACAGTGTTGAGATTATGGCAAGCGCACCGTCCATCCCGACAGCATGCAAGCTTTTTTTTTCCTCTTCAAACCTATGTAATGTAATGTACATTTACTGTGCATATTATTCCATCTGCATTTATATTAGATTTGTAGTATTATCATATTAACCCCTTCCTAACATCCATCATAATAGTATAGGAGATGTTGGGTGTGTAAATATGGCAGTCACTCAGGAACTTAGTGAGCACCGTAGTCACTGGGTCTCTGCTGTATTATATAGCAGAGACCACAGGATTACTAATCAAGTTGATGATAAAAAAAATTTCAGCGTCAGAAAACAACATTTATAATAAAATATAACTTTTAATTATTCAGTAAAAAAGAGATTTGTCTTTCAATCTATGGATTCAGTAGCCAAAGAGAAACCGCCATCAGAAAAATATGGGTAACAATTATCAGAGTAGTAGGTGTCCAACATCTGGCACCTCATCCGACCAGTGGTTCTCAGCAGCTGATACAGAGAATGGAGCAGGAAGCAGACAGCGCACTACACAGAGAATGGAGCTGTCTGCTTCCTGGGGTGAACCTGGACTCTTTGCTGCCTGAGGCAAACTATAGAAAGGCACCCTCCCCCAAATAATACCCAACCAGTCGATCATTGGTGCATGTGGGTGCATGTGGGCCCCCTCACAATATAATACCCCTTTTACTGGCCCACACTTTTATGGCCCCCAACACATAATATGGCGCCAATTGTTTTACTTTTTTCCCCCTTCATACAGTATATGTTCCCCCTTTCCCCCCTAGCCCACTCTTTTTGGCTCCCCATAAAACTTGTACCCCTTTTTGGCCCAAACAGGGATGTATTAGCCATGGAATTATTCCAACAGGTAACAGTCGATACCAATGGCTACATAGCTGAATTACTAAACTATTTTAAAATTCCTAGCTTTTGTTCGCCCTTCCCCCACCTCCCACAAAAACTGGTCAAAAAGTCATATGCGTCTCAAATTGGTACCAATTTTACTGCAAATTGTCCCACAAAAAATAAGCCTTCACACTTGGAAATGGCGGCGTCCATGTGTTTTCCAGCCACCAAAAGAAGGGCATAAAAGTTACTTATATTATTGATTATATTATTATTTATATAAACATTTATGGACCTTAATAATAGTTAGAGGGGAGAAGAGATCTTGTTTTAAGAAAATTCTTTGAAGGTAACTTTATTAAAGATGCCGCCCCGTTAAATACGACTTTGTTCTTCACTACAGACGTACATACAAATGAAAATGAGTCATGCATACAATTAGAAATTTACAAGGTAAATCTATATCGCCTCAAGCAGCACAGCTCATTAAAAAGACATCAGATGTAGAGACACAATGCAACAGACGAAGGAGCCATAATGCTGCGCTTTATATCATATTAACCCCCTCACTGCCACGGCCGAGCCTCCCATTACAGTGTAAAGCCTAAACCGTCATCTCATTCAATTACCCAAATCGGCACATAAGTAATGGATGCTATAGCTATACCTTCACATGCAAAAACAAATGTGCAAAAATTTCTATGGCAGTAATAAAAGTACAAAAAAAAGACAGACCAAGACCAAGAAACATAAAGCTGAAACTGAATTGCTGCTATTTCCTATAGAAACAATGTTGCTACTGTTAGTTACTATCTATACATATAAGAATATGGTGAGTGAGCCACAGGGACGTCCCTATAGACAATGCTGGGAGCTGTGTCCTCTGGGAAACAGCTGATCTGCAGGGTGCTAACATTCTAAGAGATCTGAAATATCAGTGGGAGCCCCTGCTTGACCTCTTTGCTCTGTACATTGCACAGTGTCTGTTTTATAGTGACCATGTAATGTAATTACAGCCTGTAATGATATCACAAGTTTGCTCTAAAACAGGCGGCTTTTGATGTAAATAGTCAAGGGCCCCAACACAGTATAATATGCTCCTCAGAGCCCTACTGTAGTATAATATGTCCACAGTGGCGCCACACAGTATAATATGCTCCACAGTGATGCCACACAGTATAATATGCTCCACAGTGGTTCCATACAGTATAATATGCTCCACAGTGGTGCCACACGGTATAATATGCTGCACAGTGGTGCCACACAGTATAATATGCTCCACAGTGGTGCCACACAGTATAATATGCTCCACAGTGGTTCCATACAGTATAATATGCTCCACAGTGGTGTCACATAGTATAATATGCTCCACACTGGTTCCACACAGTATAATATGATCCACATTGGTGCCACACAGTATAATATGCTCCACAGTGGTGCCATACAGTATAATATGCTCCACAGTGGTGCCACACAGTATAATATGCTCCACAGTGATTCCACACAGTATAATATGCTCCACACTGGTTCCATACAGTATAATATGCTCCACAGTGGTGCCACACAGTATAATATGCTGCACAGTGGTGCCACACAGTATAATATGCTCCACACTGGTTCCACGCAGTATAATATGCTCCACACTGGTTCCACGCAGTATAATATGCTCCACACTGGTTCCACGCAGTATAATGCACCTTAGTGACCCTCCAGTTGGTTCGGTGCTATTATTATAGACTGAGGTCTACCCGGACCCCAGAGTATGATAAGTAGAGGCCCTGGGGAGGTGAGTAAAAATTACAACAAACGTCTATACTCTCCTTGTCTCACATTTCCTGGACATCAGTCCGTCTGGCTCTCTTCAGCATCCTCTTCAGGCCTCCCCTGCCTGCGACTGATGTCACACACCACAAGGGGCACTGCTGAGGCCTGTAACTGGGTCTCAGTGGTCACAATAGCCAGAGTTGCATTATTAGCATTATATATTAATCTCCGTCTGGTGAAGAAGGAAACCTATTCATGTATTCTGGTAGAAAATAAAGCATTCCCATAATTGTGGACCCTTGTTCATTTGTATGACTGCATTCTCCCAGAAATAGTCCCACAGCTGTCCATGGGGTGAGTGCGGTATTGCATTTATTGCAGAGGGGCTAAGCTGCAACACCAAGCACAGCCCATGGACAGCAGCTGGATGAGAGCAGCCATGTTTTTCTTTTCCCTTTAAATACTGACATGCAAATACTTAATTCTAGACGGAATCCCATTTAATTTAAGAAACCTTTCCCATATGGTGTAAGCTCGTGTTTTGCAATGCTATACGCCGCAGCGCAGGTTCTTTTAGAAGGAAAGGGGTTACTACCTGACAGATTTGCCTTTTCATGTAGTGTTTTCGCCCCGGGGATCCTGTCACGATGTTCTCTGATCTGAGCTGACATTCTCCTCACCTGTATTAAGAACAGCTGTGCTGCGCCTGCCGCTGTCATGGCCTCATCTTTCAAGGAGCCCAAGCAGTTTTAGCAATGTGTGCCACGCCACTGACTATACAGGTGGAGGCAGCCCAGACGGTGCACTTACCATGACTGGAGTCGTCCTACTCGCTGCTCTCAATAGAATCCAAGTTCAATTCCAAGGGAAGGTTGGAGACGTGTAAATAATAAATGAGAGCTGGTTATTGCAGAATGATGGAGCGTATCATAGGCTTGTCTGGTGCAAGGGTGGCTATCTACTAGCTGTAATGGTTACATAAGTGAAGATGATAAAACATAAACTTTGTAAACACAAAATCCTGGAGAATTGAAACCTAAACCTTAAAAGTAGAACATCAACATGAAAATACATCAGGATTTAGGTAGACCCGAATACTGCGCATGTTCTGCCTGTTCCACATCCCAGTGAACCCTGAAAATTTGTGTGTGTTCTGATTATATTGCTTCTGTGTCACTATGTATATAGTCATTATGTAACCTATGTACAGTGTTGGCCAAAAGTATTGGCACCCCTGCAATTCTGTCAGATAATACTCGTGTTCTTCCAGATAATGATTGCAATCTCAAATTCTTTGGTATTATCTTCATTTAATTTGTCTTCAATGGAAAACCACAAATTGGATATAATTCCACAGCAAACATAAAAAAGGGGGTGGACAAAAGTATCGGCACTGTTTGAAAAACCATGTGATGCTTCTGTAATTTGTGTAATTAACAGCACCTGTTACTTACCTGAGGCACCTAACAGGTGGTGGCAATAACTAAATCACACTTGCAGCCAGTTGAAATGGATTAAAGTTGACTCCACCTCTGTCCTGTGTCCTTGTATGACCACATTGAGCATGGAGAAAAGAAAGAAGACCAAAGAACTGTCTGAGGACTTGAGAAGCAAAATTGTGAGGAAGCCTGAGCAATCTCAAGGCTACAAGTCCATCTCCAAAGCCCTGAATGTTCCTGTGTCTACCGTCCGCAGTGTCATCAAGAAGTGTAAAGCCCATGGCCCTGTGGCTAACCTCCCTAGATGTGGACGGAGAAGAAACATTGACGAGAGATTTCACCGCAAGATTGTGCGGATGGTGGATAAAGAACCGCGACTAACATCCAAACAAGTCCAAGCTGCCCTGCAGTGCGAGGGTACAACAGTGTCACCCCGTACTATCCAGTGTCAGCGTCTGAATGAGAAGGGACTGTATGGTAGGAGACCCCGGAAGACCCCACTTCTTACCCACAGACAGAAGCCAGGCTGGAGTTTGCCAAAACTTACCTGAGAAAGCCAAAACCGTTCTGGGTGATGTGTGAATGGGTTTTTGAGGATTTTGGGTTAAAGCTGGCCATGCACATAGACGGGATCCTTCAGTTCCTCCTCCTGAATGATATTAACACCCACCAGAGAGGCCGCTGAGATCTGTAATAGTAACGTGGAGCACTCCGATATCATGGAGCACATCAATATCATGGAGCACACCGTTATCATGACGCTTACATAAAAATGTCAAGACATTGGCGTGCCCCACATGATGACCGAGCCCCAGTCAAAGGTGTTCCCAGTGGCAACTGACTTCATTCAGAGGGCCATAGAAGGATCGAAAAGGGTACAGAGGGACCCCTGAAGACTGTGACAGAGCCCAGGAGAGGTGAGTGAAACTGTTATGTTTACTCACCTCCCCTGGGTCTCCACTTATTATACTCTGTTGCCATTGTAGTTTGTCTGAGCCAAATCTCCATTTGTTTGGCTTCGTATAAACCAATCAATTTGGAATATTTGGTCAAACCCTGCTCAAAACAAACCAATTCCCCCATTTCTTGTTACGAGCGGGGCCTCTACCACAAAGGGTCCCTAGACTAAAGTATAACAGTTCCAGTTCGGACCAAACAAATTCTGCCCAAAACAAAACAGATGGGTAAACCCATAAATATCCAGACACACAAATCTCATGAGGTTTCCCATGAAGGAGTGGACTTTGTGTTTGGTGTACCCCATTGACTACACATCCGTAGGTTCTTGTACTGTTTGGTAGACGAGCCACGTTACACTACACTGTTACACTATGTTACACTACACTGTTACACTATGTTACACTACACTGTTACACTGCTACACTACACTGTTACACTATGTTACACTACACTGTTACACTGTTACACTACACTGTTACACTATGTTACACTACACTGTTACACTATGTTACACTACACTGTTACACTGTTACACTACACTGTTACACTATGTTACAATACACTGTTACACTATGTTACACTACACTGTTACACTATGTTACACTACGTTACACTACGCTGTTACACTATGTTACAATACACTGTTACGCTATGTTACACTACGCTGTTACACTATGTTACACTACACTGTTACACTATGTTACAATACACTGTTACGCTATGTTACACTACGCTGTTACACTATGTTACACTACACTGTTACACTATGTTACACTACACTGTTACACTATGTTACAATACACTGTTACGCTATGTTACACTACGCTGTTACACTATGTTACACTACACTGTTACACTATGTTACACTACACTGTTACACTATGTTACAATACACTGTTACGCTATGTTACACTACGCTGTTACACTATGTTACACTACACTGTTACACTATGTTACACTACGCTGTTACACTATGTTACACTACACTGTTACACTATGTTACAATACACTGTTACGCTATGTTACACTACGCTGTTACACTGTTACACTACACTGTTACACTATGTTACACTACACTGTTACACTATGTTACACTACACTGTTACACTATGTTACACTACACTGTTACACTATGTTACACTACGTTACACTACGCTGTTACACTATGTTACAATACACTGTTACGCTATGTTACACTACACTGTTACACTATGTTACAATGCACTGTTACACTATGTTACACTACACTGTTACACTATGTTACAATACACTGTTACGCTATGTTACACTACGCTGTTACACTATGTTACACTACACTGTTACACTATGTTACACTACACTGTTACACTATGTTACACTACACTGTTACAATACACTGTTACACTATGTTACACTATGTTACACTACACTGTTACACTACACTGTTACAATACACTGTTACACTACACTGTTACACTGTTACAATACACTGTTACACTATGTTTTAATCCACTGTTACATTACGTTACAATACACTGTTACACTATGTTACAATACACTGTTACACTACACTATTACATTACGTTACAATACACTGAGAACACTCCACTAAATCCATTGCCTTTGTATTGATCCCTATAATCATTCTGATGATTAATGAATATGACATCACCTGAAAAGAACAAAACCATTGGATTATTTTGGTCCTGGGAGAGACTTGTTTTCACATCGGAGAAGAGCGAACCATTTCAAAGAAGAATCAAAGTGTTATTTCCTCTCCTGGTTTTACAGCAGAATGAGATGCATTTGGCAATGAAACCGCTGAAGGCAATTGTAAGGCCGACAAGCAGGAAAATTATTTATGTTCTAGTGCAAGCAAGAAGCAGGAACATCCCCTCAATCAAATCAATTTCATGCTGATTATTATTCTGCAGAGATGGGAAGGAATCTTATTATTAAGACCTAAAATTGTCTGAACTAATGGAAATAGTCGCGGCCTGCTGGAAATGAGCAGAGTGTAAATAGATTTCAATGAAGGAATTAGTTCATTAATTAATGAGTTCATCGAATGAATCGGCTGACGTCACAGCTGAAAACCTTACTGTAATGTGTGATAAATACTGTATATAGTGCCTCGTAGTACTGCCTTATACAATAGGTGAGCCCTGCACTGGAAAAGAAACTAGCTTATGCACAGAACATATCTATAGGGCCATCTTGTCCTGGTAGATGCCAAAAATTTCCTATATATGGTATATATGGATAGGAATTCAGGAATCCAGTAAAATGGGTCTATTGCAATGAGAATGGGAACCTATGGATCATATATTCTTAGACTATGTCCAGCTTAAAGGGATTGGCCAAGATGGTCTATTGTTAGGCAATAAGTATTTATTGGGTGGTTGACAAGTGACCCCTGGTAGGGATTAGCTGTACAGGGAAGATATACTATACACTGCACAGAGATGTAAGCAGTCAACCCCATGCCCTGTACAGTGGGTGGGAGCCGTCACTGCAGCTCAACTCCTATTGGCTTCAATAAGTTGCAGTGCCAGTATCTGGCCACTAGGCAGGGACTGGAGCCAACCACTTCCAGCTCCATCCTGTGTACAATACAGGCCTTGGATGCCGCCACGTACAGTTGATTTGTGTAGGGTCACTTTTTGGCCCCTATAGCTTAGATAGGGATAAGCCATTAAAATAAAAAATTCTGACCAACCCCTTTAAACATCAGGTAAACAATGGCTAATTATACCAGAGGTTCTTGCAATGGAAGTTCCTCTAATCATGACTTATTGGGATTATTTGGGGATTGAAGACCATATCCCAGTATTTATGTTGAGGGTGAGACTGGTCAATAAAGGGTTAACAAGTCTATTTTGGGGTGATTAGAATTACAATACTTATTAATGAATGATAGGTAACATAATATAACAATAGCACAAGTGGATTGTACCTGCAGAATCCCACGAGCACAGGGTACCCGGATCTGACACTCTAGATAATAAGTTTGGTGACTACAATTTTAGGAAAACTGTTGCAAGGTTGGCTCCGGCTGTAATGATGTTTGCCACTTGGCGCCCATTGCGTTTCCCTGCCGAAACATCATCAGCTGAAGCCTGAAAAACGGAGCACGGAATTGCTCCACTATTATATTCAACCTAGATCTGTGTCCTGAGGATACACAGTTGAAATCACTGCCTGCTGCCCAGAATAGGGGGACAGCACCCGAAATGTGGGACTGTCCCACTCAATCCAGATTGGTTGATGGGGCCCCTGCAACCATAGGGCCTCCAACCTCATCTACTATGTAACTATGTAACATAGCAGAGCCATAATATGGCGCACACAAAGTTTCCTCCAGCTCCATACAGAGGGCCGTAAGGACTTCATGTTCCAATATTTGGGTCTCTAAGGGCTCTGCATTTCCCAGAAGCAAAGTGTCCTATGCTTCTTTATGGAATCGAAGCCATAAGATGGCACAGTGTGACCATGCCCCATAGAGGGATGTTATATGGCGCTGTAATGGATGGGACCTAAGTAGGATTACCAGTAAAATCTAGTTGTAACCAGCAAGAGTATTCTAGAGGCCATAAATGACAAATCATAGGGGCGTTTAATAAGTGAACCCCGGCAGAATCCTACCACTACCTGCTCCTTGTTACCTGTAAATGTCTTGTTTAGATATAAACCCTACAGAAACGGTGCAAATACTTCCAAATGTACTTGGAATAATATATCTAATACATAATTACCAGCGAGTCTTAAAAGCAAGAACATATAATCCAGCGGTAAATACGAGCTTTCTAGGTTTTCTATGAGAGATGTTGATCTGAGACCCGGGGAAAGCACTTTCAGATACTTTTAATTCTTGACTATAAATGTTGTTGTTTGAGATCTATTCTCGAAACTCCTACCAGTGCCCTAGCAAGAGCCGGAGCGATAGAAAGCGGCGCGGGGACCTGAGCTGTAATTCTGTGTTCTCTCCGCTGTGTACAATAATGAATGGCTGAAGTGTCATTGGAACAGATGCCGAAAAATACCGCACGATAAACTCATGGTCAAGAGGAAAATTCTGGAGAACGTAACATTCTGTGATGTAACAGAATTAAAAGGAGATACAATGTGGCGATATGTATCATTTAGGTTTCCTTGCCTTGTATGTCATGAGCTTTGACTATACCGGACCAGTGTTGGGTATCAGATTTAGGAGTCTGATGTGTTTCATACCCGGGGTCATATCTACTTATAGATACAGTAGGTTTGTGTCTGTAGGGAGGAATAGATGTGTATTCACATTCATGGCCACTATACAGTGCTGGGCAAAAGTTTTAGGCAGATGTTGAAAAAAAGGTTCCAAACATCTTGAGAACTAAGCACAGATCTGTGGATGAAGGCTCGCTCCAATCCGTCTATACCTTCATGTCACCCCAGACAGACTGGATGATGTTGAAATTAGGCTCTGCAAGGGGCAGCATCCAAGAAGCCGGATAATCTGTGACTATGGGCTCCTGACATGTAAATCTGGCACTGCTGATATGTGATTTACTTTATTTTAGAGGCACTGTGGCTCCTAAAAGTTGACATTTCTTTGGTTGGCTTGGGCCACTAAGGCACTGCACTATTATTATGAAGCATTAATACAGGACACTGTGGCTGGAAATTTTGTAGGGGTCACTTTGGCTGTCTTAAAGGGGAGGTTGACAGCCAGCCCCCGCATAGATCAGCTGTTAGGCGGTATATCTTGTCCCTGCACAGTCCAGTACAAGGTACCAGAAGCAGATGGCTCCGTGCTCTATATACTGGCCAGGTACTAGCATGTATACCCCATTCACATCACCTTCACCAATCTCTATCAGTGCCATAGAAATGAATGGAGCGAATGAAATCTATATTTTTCCCATTTCTATTTTTTTCCCTTCTTGAGGCTTTACACCTGACAAGTCCCATATGTCACAGAACATGTCTAACCCTCTGGTTTCATAAGGCCATAAATCCCTACATGATGCATACCGCTGGAATACTGGATTCTCGGAATTTCTAAACTCCATCTCTAGTTATTCATCAATCCCCCAATCTTCGGTATATTTGTATCTGACAGTCGTTCTCCTGGATATATGTAGATGTATTGCCCTGAAGCAAAGGCTTTATTGTGCTCTTAATCCTATTTTTTCTGAGTTTCCTCTGGCAATTAATTTTGCTTTCTAACCATTTGCATCGTATTGGATATTAAACCTCCATTTTCGTGCTATTGCTTTTTACCTGGGGAAACTGAGTTGAGGTCCTTGTATCATTTGTACGGCCACAATCCATCCCCCCATCCATTGCTGTCATTCCCTAGGTCTCGTCCTTTTTGTCTTATTACTGATTCATCTTTACGAAGAAGGTTCAATACTTTGATATCCAGTAATTATTCTTGGTTATGTCTTGAATTAATTCTATATCGTCTACCATTTATCAATGTATCACAGCCATGTTTGTATACATTAAAAGGTCGGTCCATAATCTCTCACAAAAGGTATCTGATGCTCAAATCGACGTATTTTATTTTCTTCTGGAATGTAATAGTTTCTATTAAAATGTTCTTACCATTTTGATGCTGTAGGGTCTGTGAAACTCCTCTACCATGAAGGCTGTGCTGCTGATTCTGACGGTACGCTGTTACTACATGCTGTTGGTTCAAACCTGACGCCATCTATCCTCTCTGATCTACCCAATCCTTTTCTCGCAATAGCACAGCATTAGAAATAACACCAAACAGGGAAGTGGAGGAGGCTGTACACCGTAGAGCAAGTTGTATTGGAATAGGAGCAGCCATAACCTGCAGGGGAAGAGACAGGGGCGTAACTACCAGGGTAGCAGCTGCCACAGGGCCCGGGACATTAGGGGCCCGGCAACAGCCGCTACTGCTGCGTTTTTTTTCTTAATAGGCCGTTATCAGCTGGAGTTACTCCAGATGGTAATGGGCCCTAGTGACTTACCCATCCTGGCAGGGGCCTGGATTGGTAAGTGACACCACGGGCCCCACAAACACTATTATTCTACTCGGGGGGTGTTTTTAGACCCCCCCCCCCTCCCCCTGAGTATAATGATCGGAGGCCCAGGAAAGGTAAGAGAACATAAACACTGTTATTTACCTCTCTGCGCTCCAGACAGGCTTCAGGCCTAGTTGTGTGACGTTCCTGACATCACATGACCAGGGCCTGCGTCCTGGGTCATGTGACTTCCAGACGTCACTGAAGATGGCCGACATCACCGAGGACTGCAGTGGAGCTGGGGATAGGTAAGTAACAGTGTCTTTTATGTTTGTACCCTCCCCCCCTTGGGTCTTTGATTATTATACCCTGGGATCTGAAAAGACTCCAGAGTATAATAATTGTTTATGGATGTCCACAGTAGGGCATAATACTGTGTGCAGGGGCCACTATGGGGGATAATACTGTGTGCAGGGGCCACTATGGGACATAATACTGTGTGCAGGGGCCACTATTGGACATAATACTCCGTGCAGGGGGCACTATGGGACATAATACTGTGTGCAGGGGCCACTATGGGACATAATACTGTGTGCAGGGGCCACTATGGGACATAATACTGTGTGCAGGGGCCACTATGGGACATAATACTGTGTGCAGGGGCCACTATGGGGAATAATACTGTGTGTGGGGGTCACTATGGGACATAATACTGTGTGCAGGGGCCACTATGGGGACATAATACTGTGTGCAGGGGCCACTATGGGACATAATACTGTGTGCAGGGGCCACTATGGGGAATAATACTGTGTGTGGGGGTCACTATGGGACATAATACTGTGTGCAGGGACCACTGTGGGACATAATACTGTGTGCAGGGGCCACTATGGGGACATAATACTGTGTGCAGGGGCCACTACGGGACATAATACTGTGTGCAGGGGCCACTACGGGACATAATACTGTGTGCAGGGGCCACTATGGGACATAATACTGTGTGCAGGGGACACTATGGGGCATAATACGGTGTGCAGGGGCCACTTCTATGGGACATAATACTGTGTGCAGGGGCCACTTCTATGGGACATAATACTGTGTGCAGGGGCCACTATGGGACATAATACGGTGTGCAGGGGCCACTTCTATGGAACATAATACTGTGTGCAGGGGCCACTATGGGGACATAATACTGTGTGCAGGGGCCACTTCTATGGGACATAATACTGTGTGAAGGGGCCACTATGGGGGATAATACTGTGTGCAGGGGCCACTATGGGGCATAATACTGTGTGCAAGGGCCACTATGGGACATAATACTGTGTGCAGGGGACACTATGGGACATAATACTGTGTGCAGGGGCCACTATGGGACATAATACTGTGTGTAGGGGCCACTATGGGACATAATACTGTGTGCAGGGGCCACTATGGGACATAATACTGTGTGCAGGGGTCACTGTGGGACATAATACTGTGTGCAGGGGCCACTATGGGGGATAATACTGTGTGCAGGGGCCACTATGGGACATAATACTGTGTGCAGGGGCCACTATGGGACATAATACTGTGTGCAGGGGCCACTATGGGACATAATACTGTGTGCAGGGGCCACTATTGGACATAATACTCCGTGCAGGGGGCCACTATGGGGACATAATACTGTGTGCAGGGGCCACTATGGGGACATAATACTGTGTGCAGGGGCCACTATGGGGACATAATACTGTGTGCAGGGGCCACTATGGGACATAATACTGTGTGCAGGGGCCACTATGGGGAATAATACTGTGTGTGGGGGCCACTATGGGACATAATACTGTGTGCAGGGGCCACTACGGGACATAATACTGTGTGCAGGGGCCACTACGGGACATAATACTGTGTGCAGGGGCCACTATGGGACATAATACTGTGTGCAGGGGACACTATGGGGCATAATACGGTGTGCAGGGGCCACTTCTATGGGACATAATACTGTGTGCAGGGGCCACTATGGGGGATAATACTGTGTGCAGGGGCCACTATGGGACATAATACTGTGTGCAGGGGCCACTATGGGACATAATACTGTGTGCAGGGGACACTATGGGACATAATACTGTGTGCAGGGGCCACTATGGGGCATAATACTGTGTGCAGGGGCCACTATGGGACATAATACTGTGTGCAGGGGCCACTATGGGGCATAATACTGTGTGCAGGGGCCACTATGGGACATAATACTGTGTGCAAGGGCCACTATGGGACATAATACTGTGTGCAGGGGCCACTATGGGGTATAATACTGTGTGCAGGGGCCACTATGGGACATAATACTGTGTGCAGGGGCCACTATGGGACATAATACTGTGTGTAGGGGCCACTATGGGACATAATACTGTGTGCAGGGGCCACTATGGGACATAATACTGTGTGCAGGGGCCACTATGGGACATAATACTGTGTGCAGGCGTCACTGTGGGACATAATACTGTGTGCAGGGGCCACTATGGGGGATAATACTGTGTGCAGGGGCCACTATGGGACATAATACTGTGTGCAGGGGCCACTATGGGACATAATACTGTGTGCAGGGGCCACTATGGGACATAATACTGTGTGCAGGGGCCACTATGGGGACATAATACTGTGTGCAGGGGCCACTATGGGGACATAATACTGTGTGCAGGGGCCACTACGGGACATAATACTGTGTGCAGGGGCCACTACGGGACATAATACTGTGTGCAGGGGCCACTATGGGACATAATACTGTGTGCAGGGGACACTATGGGGCATAATACGGTGTGCAGGGGCCACTTCTATGGGACATAATACTGTGTGCAGGGGCCACTATGGGGGATAATACTGTGTGCAGGGGCCACTATGGGACATAATACTGTGTGCAGGGGCCACTATGGGACATAATACTGTGTGCAGGGGACACTATGGGACATAATACTGTGTGCAGGGGACACTATGGGACATAATACTGTGTGCAGGGGCCACTATGGGACATAATACTGTGCGCAGGGGCCACTATGGGACATAATACTGTGTGCAGGGGTCACTGTGGGACATAATACTGTGTGCAGGGGCCACTATGGGACATAATACTGTGTGCAGGGGTCACTATGGGGGATAATACTGTGTGCAGGGGCCACTATGGGACATAATACTGTGTGTAGGGGCCACTATGGGGACATAATACTGTGTGCAGGGGCCACTACGGGATATAATACTGTGTGCAGGGGCCACTACGGGACATAATACTGTGTGCAGGGGCCACTATGGGACATAATACTGTGTGCAGGGGCCACTATGGGACATAATACTGTGTGGAGGGGCCACTATGGGGCATAATACTTTATGCAGGGGCCACTATGGGACATAATACTGTGTGGAGGTGCCACGATGGGCATAATACTGTGTGGAGGGGCCAGTATGGGGACATAATACTGTGTGCAGGGGTCACTATGGGACATAATACTGTGTGCAGGGGCCACTATGGGCATAATACTGTGTGGAGGGGCCAGTATGGGAACATAATACTGTGTGCATGGGCCACTATGGGACATAATAGAGTGCGTAGGAATGCAGGGGGGGTCGATCAGTCGAGGTCAGGGGGGGCCATGTCAAAAGTTCGCCACGTGGCCCCGCCATTCGTAGTTACGCCACTGGGAAGAGATCATATAGGAGAAAGAAGAGGGCAGAGTCTGCAGGGTTCACACATTGGCAGGTTTAGGTCCTGTTTTGGCACACTAGAGGGTTCAAAACCTGCAGCGTGTCAACTATTGCTGCATTTTTTTCGTGTGGCTTTTAACCTTCAAAGCTTACCACCAGGAAAGCTACAACATCTGATTTGATATAGTTTTTGCTATATACAGGAAAACACTGCAACATTTCTCTGTTTATCCTGTCTGGCCCCATCCTAAGAAGCGTCATAGAATATATTAGGTATTAAGTCGGCCTCCTACATTTCATGCCGGCCACTACACTTTCACGTCATGTGCTATACTATTTCAGGCTTGTTATAGCAATAACAGTTAGTGTAGATAAAGTGTAATCTGTCTAAATGAAGACCCTACAAAGTACTGCAGATCCTGTCCAGTAAGTCTAGTACAAGATATAGCGAGAGATTCAGCTTGTATTTTTGCCATCAGCATCTCCAGCCCAAGGAGCGCATGATCTGCAGCCTGAATATGCATGACTTATTTAATTAGATTACACAGCTTTCAGCCTTGATTGCCTGTGTTCTCCTCCTTGTAATTGTCAACATGTCTTCTGCGTTGAAGGAACATTAGCTTCTTAAACAAGTAGGTGCCAGTGAAATGTAGCTCGATAAATAGGTAATAAACGGATTTGGCCGGTGCAGTCGATACTGTAAAGATGATTGTGCATGAATAAGTGGTCACTTGGGATGAAAGGCTGAATAAGGCCTGGGTGCCGGGCTGTGGCGTCCGCACTGTGCACGCAGCATTTAGCAGGGTTTATTACTGATGAATCAGAACTATTGTACAGAATGAATTTTATTAACGTGACGCTTCTAATCATATTAAAAATGTAATCGCATGTGAAGCCTAACATCCGCAATGCTCGGGTTACATAATTGTACAATAACTCCGATGATTTTCATACTGCGTATTCCATTATTATGTCATTATTGTTTCTCGATATTAAAGGGGTTTTAGGAGAACACGATCGATAACAAGGGTCCGACTCTTCAGCTGTTTGAAGGGTTGTACTGGGGTCACCTCACTGCTTATATTGATCCATCTATCTATATACCATCTATGTGGTCGTGCAGGGTATTCATTGGAATGGATGGCTACTGAGTAGATGGCATGCAGGTCAATGGACCAATGTATACAACGAAGAAACCACAATGCTTGACCAACCACTATGGCTTCTTAAAGCAGCAGGTCCCCAAGGAGGCCACATGTTGGACCCCAACTGATCAACTGTTGATGACCTATTCTAACGATACCCTGTGAATATTGTGACCCCCCCACCCTTCCCCCGAAAAATCCCTTTAATTTACTAAAGCGCCCTAGAACACCAATGGGGTTTCCATTAATACCTTATATAACGTAGACCACCAGGGTTAGTCCATAGCATCCTGACCACCAAAGATCACCAGAAAGGCAACATTAGGAGACCTAGAAATTCTACCAGTTGTTCTAATACATTTGGATACAATATGGACACTGGATAAAGCTATGTATCTTGGTGTAGGTCTCTGGGTCTGGTCACTATATGGAAATCATTTAGATCTTGAATAATGATGATTAAATACCTGCATTTAAAATAATTATTTGTATTGGTGGCCAAGAACCAATAAAGCAATACAGATAATCCATTGTTATAAATATGCCAAACAGCCTGCAAGTGCACTGAGGGCAGACCCATATTCCAGTTTTGCCTAAAGACAATTGCAAGTGCTTCGGCTTTGCCCTTAGGTATATATGGCGCTTAAGGCCCGCCCCCAATGCATTTAAGGCTGCGCCCCCAGTGCACTTAAGGTTTGCCCCAGTGCACTTTAGGCCCGCCCCTAGTGCACTTTAGGCTATTCTGCATATATATATATATATATATATATATATACAGTATATATATATATATATATATATATATATATATATATAATGATTGTATTGTTTAATTGGATTTTGACCACAAATTTACATTTCTAAAGGCCTCCACGTGACTCTTTCACTGGTTTGGGAGGCATTTTGGACCTGGTAGACTCCCTCTAACCTCACAAAAGGTAAACATGGCTGAGAAATGCAAAAATACTAAAACCAGGGGTAGAGGTTGTTACTCCCAGCATGCAAGTTATGAGTTATTGTAATAAGATGCAACTTGAAGCTTCTGGACCCCAAAGCAAAATGTCTAAAAGCGCGGCCTCCTGCTATGAAGCATTTCTAATAGTGGCGTCCTCTTATGTGACGGGTCAGGGAACCGCTGCTGTCGTAGAATACCGTATAGATTACTACCCTGTATGGTAAAATAATCAAACCTATGGAGTGTGATAATAATGACTGACATGAGATATGTACCGTATATATATGTCTATAAATGTATATATATGTATATATGTCTATAAATGTATACACGCATGGCGCCGGCACTCAGGAGGACGCTGGTTATTCGCCGTTACCTCGGAGTGGTAATGACTTAATTCCTATTTATTATTCGCAGACAGTTCTGTTCTATCGCCTTAGCTGTATGATAAATTGTAGCCGTACTAGTAGATCTCCTTGTTCTCGCCATCACTCTACCAACATATCATTTATACTTCTCTCCACGTACCGATTACAGGAACAATCTTCTCTTTGACCTTCGGCAGCTGGAAGGTGAACAAACATAATTCGTGGCCATGTTTGATAGTTTAGATTTTTTTTACAGTATGAGAAAGATAAACTCAGACAGACTTCAATAAATGGGGATGTTAATGTTAAGCATATTGTAACAAGTAACCACAGGGCCCGATAGCAAAACTAGTACTGGGGCCCAATATTCTGTATCCATCAGAGACATACTGGTGCCAGATCATGCAGCAGCAAGAGTGGGTTGGTGATGTCAGTGACACCTGGGCTCCCAAAGAGAGGGCAGGGATGGTTGGTTACCCAAGGGTCTGCTGTGGGGCATAATAGAGGTTGCAGGGGCCACTGTGAGACATAATGGAGGTTGCAGGGGCCACTGTGAGACATAATGGAGGTTGCAGGGTCTGCTGTGGGGCATAATAGAGGTTGCAGGGTCTGCTGTGGATCATAATAGAGGTTGCAGGGGTCACTGTGGGGCATAATAGAGGTTGCAGCGGCTGCTGTGTGGCATATTAGAGGTTGCAGGGGGCGCTGTGGGCATAATAGAGGTTGCAGGGGGCGCTGTGGGGCATAATAGAGGGAGGTGGTAGGGGTCACTGTGGGGCATAATAGAGGTGGCAGGGGTCACTGTGGGGCATAATAGAGGTTGCAGGGTCTGCTGTGGGGCATAATAGAGGTTGCAGGGGTCACTGTGGGGCATAATAGAGGTTGCAGGGGTCACTGTGGGGCATAATAGAGGTTGCAGGGGTCACTGTGGGGCATAATAGAGGTTGAAGGGGCCACAGTGCACACTATTGCTCCATTCAGTGGCCCCCATTCCTAGGATCAATAGGGGTCTCATTGTTCTGATCCCTATTGATCATATATTTGCAGCTTATATACAGGTGGATATTGGAAAACCCCTTTTAATTAAAATAGAAAAAAAATTATACCTACTAATCTTATTAGAATTTTGTAATTTACAGCTCTATTTACATACTTGAAAATTTCAATCATTTTCCGGAGCTACGCCATGCTCATGAATATACCGAACACTCAGACTGTATGTATTCAGGTCTCAGATTGCAGATTGCTTCCTCGCTGCTTTTTTATGAAAATGGCCGTAAATATAGGGATTCACTATAACAGGCTCGGTGCTTTGCTACTCCCTAGTGAAATGTCTTCATTGATCATATATGCAGCAGTGTAATAACATGTGCTGCAGAGGCCTGGCCCTATACCAGGGGGATCCACAGACCCCATAAGATATGCAAACTGCTATACTGAGCAAATTGAATATTTCTGCATATAAAACACAAAAGCTCAAACCCCCCCCATAGAAATAATAGATATATATAGGCTTATATAGTGCACCAGCTATACATTAGTGCCATATATCACATTGTATCACTGTAATGCTGTGCAATGTGATGATAGCGGTGGAAGGTGGAATATACCGTACTTGGGGTTGACGGTAGACTTGTGTGTATGAAGCCTAATAGTAAATGCAGATTGCTATGACTAGATGATCTTAGCGTATGTGATCTAGTATTATATGCTGTGCAATGTCTTTTATTGTCTATTTTTTCTAGTTATTTCTTATCCACAGTTAAAAATTTCGCCCTGATTCATCTTTGTACTTTTTAGATCACTTGTAATACTTGATAATGGCCACATGAGGGCACTGCTTTATTTCAGGTTATCAAATGGTTTCAGAAACCGCATTGTCCCTAGGAAATTATTACAAGTGCAAATATAGATGTATATAGTTATACATGTGACCGTATATAGTCATACATGTGAGCGTATATAGTTATACATGTGATCGTATATAGTCATACATGTGAGCGTATATAGTCATACATGTGAGCGTATATAGTCATACATGTGACCGTATATAGTCATACATGTGACAGTATATAGTCATACATGTGAGCGTATATAGTTATACATGTGATCGTATATAGTCATACATGTGAGCGTATATAGTCATACATGTGAGCGTATATAGTCATACATGTGACCGTATATAGTCATACATGTGACAGTATATAGTCATACATGTGAGCGTATATAGTTATACATGTGATCGTATATAGTCATACATGTGAGCGTATATAGTCATACATGTGAGCGTATATAGTTATACATGTGAGCGTATATAGTTATACATGTGACCGTATATAGTCATACATGTGAGCGTATATAGTTATACATGTGACCGTATATAGTCATACATGGGACCGTATATAGTTATACATGTGACCGTATATAGTCATACATGTGAGCGTATATAGTTATACATGTGAGCGTATATAGTTATACATGTGACCGTATATAGTCATACATGTGAGCGTATATAGTTATACATGTGACCGTATATAGTCATACATGGGACCGTATATAGTTATACATGTGACCGTATATAGTCATACATGTGACCGTATATAGTCATACATGGGACCGTATATAGTTATACATGTGACCGTATATAGTCATACATGTGAGCGTATATAGTTATACATGTGAGCGTATATAGTTATACATGTGACCGTATATAGTCATACATGTGACCGTATATAGTCATACATGTGAGCGTATATAGTTATACATGTGACCGTATATAGTCATACATGGGACCGTATATAGTTATACATGTGACCGTATATAGTCATACATGTGAGCGTATATAGTCATACATGTGACCGTATATAGTCATACATGGGACCGTATATAGTCATACATGTGAGCGTATATAGTCATACATGGGACCGTATATAGTCATACATGGGACCGTATATAGTCATACATGGGACCGTATATAGTCATACATGTGATCGTATATAGTCATACATGTGACCGTATATAGTCATACATGTGACCGTATATAGTCATACATGTGACCGTATATAGTCATACATGTGACCGTATATAGTCGTACATGGGACCGTATATAGTCGTACATGGGACCGTATATAGTCATACATGGGACCGTATATAGTCATACATGGGACCGTATATAGTCGTACATGGGACCGTATATAGTCATACATGGGACCGTATATAGTCATACATGGGACCGTATATAGTCGTACATGGGACCGTCTATAGTCATACATGTGACCGTCTATAGTCATACATGGGACCGTATATAGTCATACATGTGACGTCTTTATCAGACATGCTGAAATGTGAATGGAGAGCAGCTGTAGAAACATAAGGACATGTGAGCTAAAGAATAGATCCACAGCAATATAATAATATATTTTATTTATATAGCGCCAACATATTCTGCAGCGCTGTACAATTTGTAACTAGATATGTTTGTATAGCCCAGTACAGTATTGTAAGTGCTGCATGTTCGTGGTCTCAAAGACCAAACCGCGTTAAGCGACCACATACAACACCGCTTTTTATTGCCTTGCAGACTTCTCCCCGCCACCGCTTGTGCAAGCGACCAGGGCTCATCCTCATTGAAATGATATTGTCTGTATAATCTCCCTTACTTGTAGCTCCAACATATTCCACAGCGCTGTACAGACATTGTTAGTCCCATTTAGGGCTTACAATCTAAATTCCCAATCTGTGGGGGAAAACTGCAGCAAGATTACAGTGCTGTACCCCGAGCCACCCTATGCTTATAATGGTTCTGTCAGTCTTGAGCTGCAAAAGTATAACATGAAGACACTGATACTCGCCTCCCCTCGCTCCGCTCTCAGGTCTCTTGTCCCTGGAGCTGCAGGCCCGATGTGAGTGACACCTTGCACTTATAGCTCTCGGAGCACATAGGAGGCAGAGTGGTGAGGTAGGGTCTGTCCGCTCCTGCTTCACTACTATATTCAATTCCTCTACGTCCTCTCCAGATACAGATGAGTTGAATCCAGGACATTCCTCCCGCTGACTGGGACTGCGGGACAGAACCTAGAATCCAGGACTGTCCCACTGAATCCAGGACAGTTGTGAGGTTTGTATTAATGAGTTAAAGGGATGTTCCCATCTTGGTAAATCCCTGCCAAAATGGAAGTACAGCAACTGCTCAAAAGTCCCAACTACTAGGGCAGACTTAAAGGGCTGTTGGTCACATGGTCACGCTGCAGCTCAGTCTCTTTCATTTTAATGGGACAGAGCTGCGGCCTTGCCATGTGACGAATGGACAATCGGCCGCTTCCTGTACTAGCCCTTTAACCTGTTCCCGTTCTGCGCCGTACTATTACATCAAGCTGAGCATATAGTTATTGCACAACTCATCGGCGTCCATTCTTTCAGCATCGGTCAGAAAATGGACCTAGAGTCCTGCTGAGCAACTGCAAAATTTTTCACAAAAGGATGCATTTTCTCCTTTCTGACAGTGGAAGTGTGTGTATATTAAATCTTCACATTCCAGCTCACCAGAGGGCAGGGGTTAATAGATTTAGGAGAGACAGACCCCTGGGAAATTAGAAAGGAGATCAAATAAGCCCTAGACCTCCAGGCATCCTTGATTCCTTTAGCAGATGTGTGGCCGACTTGATGGTTGTTTGGGATCATTGTATGACCCAAGCTTTACGCATTCGTCTCAATGCCTGCAAGATGCTCCGGTCCTGTGGTTATAAACCTTCTCGAATTGAAGGGTGGCAACAATTCCTTCTCTAAGATCTTTGCTGATATCTTTCCTGGCTCATGTGCACTCGCATTAGAGAAAGAAGAAAACCTAGAGAAGACGATCACTGATTTCTGTATTGTGATTCCTGCTTTCCTGCGTAAAAAAACGTGACAATAAACGCGCATAAATGCATCTGCTGTGCAGATAGGGGTCGCCTACACTAATCTAATAAAGGAATTGGCAACATTGTAACGATGAGGATATTAGTAAATTGTATTTCCTTTACCATAAACAAATTAGAAACAAAAATTAGAATCAAATCCCACTTTATTTGTAACATTGTAACATTCTACGTGTTTTACTACCCCCAGGCATGTAAAGACGAGGACTAACAACCAGAGGGTGAATGTGTCTTATCTTGGTGATGTCATAATGTCTAGAACATGTTAGATTTCATCCTTTACAAATAATAGACAGACAGGGAATTGACAATCCGTTGTGTTTTCCTTACCCTTTTATTAATCTGTACTATGTACATTCCGGTAATTATTGCATGCTATAACAATAGGCAATAGACAATTACGGCAGATTTTTTTTTTCCCCATCACAGGACTGTCAAGGTTCTTTATATACCTTCCATAGAAATGTGTGAACAAATAAATCTAAACCTATAAAAAAGATATACAAGAGTATACAAGAAGTTAAGGCTCTCATTTTGTCCTGTTGGTTGGGCAGGAGGGAGATGCAGCTGCAGATACTTAGGAAGGTGCTTTGCACTGCATGCTGTAAGTCTGTAAGGGGAGGCACAGCACAGGTCTTACATTACACCAGGAATACATTTTACTTAGCAAGCATGGCAATAGAAAATGTACAAAGGAGGGAGGGTAGAAGATATGCAGGTATAGTATACAGATACATCAATGGCTACCTAAGGTATAAGGTGTATACAGTAAGGTAAAGGTGGAGAAGTTTCTCTTGATCTACAATGACATTCTCCCTTTGGAAAATTAAAGCCGTGATTGATTTTGACAACTACTTCACCCTGTAGCCGGCACTTTGGCGCACTATTCCCTCTAGGTAATGGATCCCACTAGAGAGTCTCCGCCATTCCCCTGACCACTGCTGCCGCTTCTCTATATCATTGAATATATCGATTTTTCAGCAACAGACTCATCGCCTAATAGAAGGAAAGCTCTTCACCGCTATCCTGTGCATTATTGCATTATCATTACGGTTTATATGAGTGTATGGTTGTTTCTTGCACTGGTATGGACAGCATTGAGACCTGTCTGACTATATGGCCTTTACGTTCGTGTTTCCACGTATCAGTCGCCATCCCTGTATTTTCATATATACAGCTTCTTCTTGGTAAGGGGCTTGTAGTGTTCTCTATCCTCCATGTTAGCAGAGGTTGCAATGAGAGGAAAGAGTAAGAGTCCATTGTCAATAAGGGGATGTCTTGCTCTTCTTTCCGGCAAAACAAGACAACCATGTACAGATGAGCATGGCGACTGCTGCTCCGCCACCGGTGCAGTAATAGGCCCAGCCAATCTTGCAGGTACCTAGGCAGAATTTGAGAAAACAATATTACTTAGTATTACTATAAAGACACAAGTCCGTCTTAGGATCGATCATCAATATTAGATGGGGTGCTCAGGTGAGTAGGTCAATAGAGCCGAACTGTAATACCAAGAACAGCCAATATACAATTTACAACAAGGCAATGGCTCACGGCAGGTGGCAGACAGGCCCACACATTCATGAATATCCGCTCACATACCTACAATGACCGGGGTAGATACCTAGTATTCCAAATGCATGCAGACAATGCTTATATAAGGCAGAGGTGACATGATAATGTCAAGTGCCCAGTGCTGGCTTACAGATTATTAATGGCACCAATAATGGCAGCCTATTTTCCCTCAACCAACATAAGAGGCATTGTCTGTATCCTGCCAAAACCCTGAAATGTTAGTAGATATGCAAGCTTGCAACCTACGTCAAGGGTCCCCATGTTGGAAAAAACTTACTTGAATGAATCAGTGACTCCTAAATCTAAAACTTTTATTATTACAATGATACAATATGTATCAAACCACCAATAAGGCTCAATAACGGTGCAAATACCCTGTGATGGGGCACAACTATGTTACTAGACAAGAGAAGGTATATCCAAGTATTCCCTATAGGACCATGACTATCCCATTGGGAATATATCCAGCCACTAAGTAGACAAGACTCGCCCCATAACAATATAGTCCAATACCCATCGAGGCCAACGTTCCTCCAAAGACACTAATGATATATATAACCCAATATCCAATAGGACAATACAGTCAGTCCGTATTTATGGCATCAGCCACATGGCTACAGCAGAGAATGAAATATTTATCTCAGATATTGGGAAATATAAATGTTCCGTTCACATCTAATATATCACAGCCCATACTGCTCCATTACAGAGGTCCAGCCATTCATTCCCACGGCCCGACGCATTTCCCCAGATTTCTGGTTCATCTGAATATTAATACAGGGACCGTATAATAAATCAAGAGTAGATCAGGATGAGATGATGAAGAAATAGTCTTGGAAAAACTTGCAATACCCAAAGCAGATTGATGAGCGCCTAAGAGAGGTGATATGAATAATGGAGAACTAGCGCGGTGAATGATATGCGTCCCAGGCTTTATATCAAAAGGGACACCATACTTGTCATTGGTAATGTGTTATTTATGTGCTAATAAAAGTTGTGTTAATGTTAATCATACGAGAGGTGAGGCCACATTACCTGATATTAGAAGAAGCAATGGCTCACGGCAGGAGGCAGACAGGTCCACGTGAGCAGAGGATGTACAGATGAATAATGGTGATGAAACCTCCGCTCACACATGTGCAGTCCATGAGATGGTAGGTGCCTTGTATTTCATATGCACCTGCTCTACCATCTACCGCTCGGGCCTGTCTGCATCCTGCTGTGAACCATTGCTACATATTGATATTGTTAATAATAAAGTCTCATTTAGTGGATTGTGTTGGATTGCTGCACTAGATAAGCAGTGAAGAGGCCACAGAGCTTACTCTAATGCTGAGACCTCTTCAAAGAAGAGATCCGTGGTATATTTGAGCAAATGAATTATGCTAAGTGTATCGCACATTTCCTAGAACATCCCAGATATCATTACTACTTCAGTGTTTAGCAGATTCATTGCAACATCCGACTTTGCAAACAAACTGATTTAACTGCATTGTAAATGAGTAAATATCTGAAGCTGTGCTTTACAGGTACAGGAACCCGGGGAAATCGGTAAGAGCAGGAGGCGTTTGAGCTTGGAATTACATCAGTACGTCGTCCCGGAGGGGCCATTTACAAGGTCCAGAGTGTTCCAGGCTCCTCACTAGTTATGCAGATGAGGTTTAATGTGTTTCAGGGGACGGGGATAATGGACCTGCCTGCTAACAGCACATTCATTTTTAATGATTTGCAATTGTCTTCTGCTCCACCTGTGATTCAGAGTCGCTGCCGCATATATTACTGCACTGATTCTGCATGTAACAAGGGTTTGGATATGTATAATGGTTATCTCTGAGAACAGCAGTTTATTCCTCCTAGCACTGCTTTGTAGATGTAGGATAGCAGAAGTGTTGGCGCAATCTCATTATTATTGGTTTTCAATGTAGGGGTTTATATCACCATCACAAATCCTTTAGCATGGGGCACATGGACATCATGGAGGAGGAAAATCTGCTCAAGACCAAGACTATTATCCAGATCACAGAACAAAAATAATTGTGTCCCTGACATAAATGACCGATCCTTGTAATATATCCATGTATACTACATTTCGCCTGCAGCACCCCCCGGGGATATCGGAGCCCATGGCCATCATCTGGGCACTGGGTGGCTTCAATATAAAATGTCACCATGTCCTGGATACTCTTCCCCACCCATACGTGGGCACTCGCATATAGTTCAGAGCAGTACTTGGGTGAGTAGGGTATACATGCAACCTATACCCTATCCAAAGTGTAGGAGATAAGGTACGGGCCACTGGAGGAGTAGGGCCTAATATAGATGAACAATAGTGCAGGCCAAGGGGACGGGAGTCATTTTATGGCAGAATACACTCAGAGAACGCTCAGATGACCTCCCACTGCCATCCATCCCCCATCGGCTTCAATGGGAGTTCTGTTCCGGGATAGGGCCTGCTCTATAATAATGGGACTGGAATGATGCATTGGACTCCCCATTGGAAGAGCCTCAGTCTGCAATCCCAGTCTTGTGCATTAGGCTTAACTATGGGCAGCCCCACTGATTATAAGAATGGGGGTGTCTTGCTCCCTTGACTTGTTGGAACTGAGGTTGGGCAGATGCATTACTCCGCCATTCTTTTCTGGGTCTTCCAGAGATAGCCAAGCACTCACTATACCTCAACTCCATTCAGACATGGGTGCAAGAACCTCCCTGATCTGCAACTAAAGTTGCACTTGCAAACAAGTTTCTTTACACCTGCCTACTATAGTAACTCAAATGTTAGTAGTGACCATGATGAGGACAGGAATGGGACTTGCCGAAAACTCCAGGATCACAAGAATGGAGGTCCCTTGTTCAGTTTCCCTGTCTGAATGGAAGCTGCACTCATCTATATGGGCTGTGCAATCTAAGGGCCGGTTCACATTAGAATTCGGCTTCCATCTGAAAGGAGTCCGCATAAGGACCCCCCCCCCCCTGGATTGGAATACCAATGCAAATGCAAGCGCTGTGCAGTTAAGCACACGGACCCCATAGACTATAATGGGATCCATGTGCTTGCCGCGCACTGCCCGCACGAGATTAGTACTATTAGTTCCCTCTGCACGTCCATGATGTTTCCACCGCATTGTCATAGGTTCCCGCCAATGAACCGCCAGCTAATCCGGCTTAATGGGCCACGTGTCCAACCTAGGTGACAATCCCAGTAAAATGTCTCTATGCAGTGAATGAGTTAACCGTGTTTTAGAGCAATGTAAGTATATTGTGTATCCGGCGCTGCGCACATGAAAAGACCGCGGTATTGATTTCAATCCCTCCTGGCCATAATGAGTTTTCGGCAGATGCACAGCTAGCGCCTCTCAGACACTCTCTACCAGGCCGCCGTCCGCCATTGTGAGTCACTTGTTACCTAATTGGAACTGACTGGACGCATTGCCACACGCCTGCTGGATTTCAGGGCTGTTCCACCCCAATGGATACAGGGCACATCCGGAGCTAATGAGGAGTCCTACAGAGATTCACACAGAGACAAAAAAGACATGTTTGTTTACTCAGCGTGATCGGCACCGCAATGTGCGCCATTCATTACAACCAATTACACGGCTACATTTATGCAGAATATTCTGGAAATAGGGAGTCACGAGCAATGAGCAATGGAATAGAAATATAGAATATACATATTAAATAGGAACGAGGGCATCGCATTGCAGGTAGAGGCCGGCTCTAGAGAAGGTACCTGATTCATTCACCTTTCAGTATTCGTATCAATGCATGGCGGACAGATCTAGAGCTGGACACAGGCCTGACACAGGACACAGGCCTTCTGATTTCCTTGACTTTTATTATAGTATCAAACTAACACTACGTTCACCATCGGAGGATCAGAACAACGGACATACGGACAGCTAAAACAGCAGACTCCCATGGTGCCTGATGGATCCCATTGACCTCTATGGGATCTGTCAAATCTCCCTTCTATTAAAATTAAGCCACAGGGCGAAAAAATGTTTTTTTGGGGGGCAACAGAGTCTCCAAATGGGAGTTTTCTTGGCCATCAAGAAGTTGTTCATACTGACCTATGCACAGGACAGGTCACTGTATCGGGGTCTGACACCTGCACCCGCTACTATCAATCCATCCAGGTGCCGAAAGTTACAGCAATGGATGGAGCCAGAAGCAGGTCTGTTACTATTCAAGAAATATGGGAAGAATATGCAAATCTGTCTTCCATGATGTAATTAGGAAGTCAGCTGCTGCCTCAGTGTTACAAACCAATAGAGGGCGCTCACTGGAATGTGCAATTCAAGAAATCGGCATAGAGGTGCATTACACCGGTGCTGCCATCATACAGTAGACAGATCTGGTTACTAGGATAGGAACAAAGTTGTTTCCTGGATTCATCCATTGCTATTGCTTCCATCGCCCTGATCAGTGCAGGTTCCAGGTGTAGGACCAATCACCTATCCATGGCTCAAAAAAAAAAAAAACAGGGTTCCTAGTAAATCCCCCTTACTGAATCTGAAAGATTGCAGAATAGTGAATGCAGCTCTGCACTATAACACCGGCTGTAACCCAGGCTCAGCAATAAATAAGTAATTCAATAGATTTTGCAAAGACCACATTAAGAGTTCTGCTCTGAAGCTTGCAGAAATGTGAATGCCGTTGTTATAAAATTATCTCATCTGGATTTTATTCCAAATATTTTACAAGTGAATTAAGGAAATGTCTGCCTGGGAATAACGTGAAGCTACCGTGGGATATAAATATATGTCTTTGGAATTGCATTTAGAGGCTTCAAAGCTCCTGTAATGAGGCCTCCGCCAAGGCTGGATGACTATTTTATTTTAATGAGTGACATTCAGAGAGATTAAAACTGTTAGACCTAAAGTACAAGGTTATTAGCCTGTAATGTGGTGTTATTATCCGCTGCACCTGCAACATCTGAAAGGAGACAAGACGAAGCAGAACAAGACTCTGTAGTGAATGCAGCGGGGACTTAGACGTGCACCCTCTAAATGGTTAAATAATGCTCAAGAAATATCCTTACAAGAGTATATATATATATATATATATATATATATATATATATATATATATATATATACTTCACGTCTATCCGTAGTATCGGTATCAGTTTTTCTTGTCCCTTACCCTTGGTTCACTTCTGCGTTTGGTAATCCATATGGGGACCCCCCTGAACGGACAACTGAATGCATTTGCAAGCGTTGTGCAGTGAAAGCACACAGACCCCATAAACTATAATGGGGTCCGTGTGCTTGCCGCGCAAATCATGCGGACAGGAAAGTAGATTGTGAAGTACTTCTCTGTCTGCATGTTCCCTGCGGAGATTTTGCAGCAAGCACACGGACCCCGTTATAGTCTATGAGGTCCATGTGCTTTCACTGCACACCGCTTGCAAATTTGGTAGTCCGTTCAGGGGGCGTCCCCATGCAGATATGAACAAGGCCTTCGTTATTACAACTGATGGAAAAACTGATCAGATTTCTACTCCTAAACCATAAGTTGTCACCAGTTTTTACCCTGATGGGCTGCCAAGGGCAATAGTGCAGGGTACTCCACTACTTTTAGTAAATGTCCATTGACCGGGGTCCACCATCCAGGTATCTGACTATAAGACGCGCCCCAGGATTCTGCAAATAGGCAGAAATTTTCCATAAAAACTTTTCAGACTCCCATTCCCTTCAATAGGATTGTCAGCACTTCTTCCGCATCAGGATCGCGCAGGACATGTTATTCTCATGTAACTACAGAGAAGAGTGATGAGCAAAGTCCGGCCGATTCTTATTGAAACCAATGGGAGAGAAATGTCATCTGTTTGTACCGATATCAAGGTGGAAAAGTCTCAAAATCAGACACAAAGCTGTAAGAAGATGTATCAGAAATAAGTTTGACATGGAAATGTTCATTTAAGAGCCAGAACAATCTATTCAAGACGTTCCCCGTTTTCTGTGTCCTCTTTTGAAATTCCACAATACACCGGCACAATGACAAAGGTAATCCAAGTACAGAGAGACTCAGTTCATGCCAAGATACCTCGGAGATAGTATTGCTCCCAGACCTGTTTCTTACGTGACCTAGTTTAGTTGCAGCTTGTGGAATCCGTAACTAATTCTATATTGTCGGGGATTCAGAGTCATTACCTGGGAATAGAATAGAGATTTGTCTGCAAAGGACTGTCATGGCGGAGCAGTGGACGTGGCAGTGGTCGGCCAGGACTGGGTGACGCCAACAAACCAGCGGCATACGTAGAAAATCAGACAATTATCTTAAAACCGCAAGATCATACAAGGCAAATTGTCCAGGCTTTGAGGGGGTTTATGTTTTTTGTTGCAGATTTTGTTGCGTTTTTTTGAGCCGAAGCCAGGAGTGGATTGGGTAGAACAGAAATCTATAAGAACTTCCTATTCCTTTTGCAGTCACTTGGATTTTTCTAAATAAATGCAGCAAAATTTGCAACAAAAAAGTAAACTTTTTCCCAATGAGTGGCCTTAACCCTAAAGCTGAGGACCCACGTTGCGAAAATGGGAAGGAAGGGAATGGGAAATATATAGGAAGAGCTTATACTTCTATCTACTGCTCAATCCACTCCTGGCTTTGGCTCAAAAAACCCTCAACAAAAAATCTACGTTTCCATCATGTGGGGGCCTCGGCCTAAGGAAGATTCCAGGATTACAAAAATATAGCAAATTTTTTTATTTTTCCAAAATGGCGTCCTATCCATCCATGGGTTGTGTTTGGATTTGAAACTCCACACCGATGATATTAATGAGTTTGGGATGTAATACCAAACACAACCTGTGGACATGTATGGAGCTGTTTTTGGAAGAAAGTCACCAGGTTTCTCTAAAAATAGTCAACCCCTTTAGGCTGGGGCACCAAGTCGCAAAATACAGTTATTTCTATCCAAGGGATTGGAAATGAACATGAGGTCAGTGGGAGTCTGACTGCAGGGACCACTACTGATAATGACAATGGAGGTCCAACGTCCCTCGTATGAATGCAGAGGAAGGTCGCACATGTGCAGTGCAGCTCCATTTGGAACTGCCAAAGAGAAGCCAAGAACAGCACTAGGCTACCTATGGCCACCCCAAAGAACTGAGCAACCCACATGTGCAACCTGCCATTCCATTAATACGAGGGAAATGGGACCTCTGATGGTAGGATTGGCAGGGGTCCCTCTGATCTAGTAGTCCTTCCCTATCATGTGGGATTCCCCAGACAGATTTGTTGTGTTAGAGTTAAGTCCTCCAGAGCCATGTACTGTAAATCCATAGGCAGAACATTTCCTCTACCATTAATCATTATGTTATGACTTTACATGTTGGGGTCTCGATTGACCGGACCCCGATACATAAGATAGTGTCAGTTTTTAGTATCTGGTTCTGACTATTTATATGTGATTATTGTATTGGTGGGTGTCATGTCCACTCATATCCATATACTAAGCTTATACCTAGCCCTATAATATAGGATATATACATATACTGGAGAAATATTAATCATGATATTCAGACATACACATTGAGGTTAAGGCCACACATAGCAAATTGCAAAACTGTGGCAAAAAAAATGCTGCAAAAAACAAAATCTCCAACAAAAAAGTTGCATTTCCACAACGTGTGGCCTCAGACTTACAATAAAGTTTTTGAAAAACTGTGCATGTTAATTTTACCTGCAAAAACAGCCAAAAACATGACACTTTCCCAGCGTCCAGGATACTAGAGGATTCTACCCATGACACAGACATTACAGGTATTTTCTTACCTCCAATGAACTGTGTAGCGCCTTGGATTCGACCGGTCATTCTGGAGATGAGGTCGCCGATACAACAGCCAAGAACCGCAGCTAAAGACACTAAAAGGAGCAAAGCACAACCAATGCCGGTCACCAGGGTGCAGATCTGCCAGGACAGACTCGGGATGGCGCTAAAGGTGGCATATCGCCCGCATTCCTCCACCATTACTAAGTTCTTCTCGTCGCCCTGAGCAGGGTAAGTACATCGGCGGAAGGTGCTGAAGGAAACTGGTTTCCCCATTTGGAAGCCATACAACCAATAAGGCATGAAGAAACTGGTGCAGCTGGCAGCCGCTGATAAGAACGACAGAAGCGCCCAGAGGGCACCCAGTAATGTCAGGCTGCTCGCCATCATTCACATCTGTATCTTGCTGCTTTTTTCGTGTTAGTTTTAGATTTCCAATTCATAGAACAAGGGTTGGCATTGTTGGAGAACTTGATCTGTCGTCATTTGTCTTTGCTTGTTCCTTGGGTTACACAACCATTTTAGGCTCTGATCTCTCTTCTTCTTTTTTGCTTCTTGATCTTAATGCCAGGTCTTAAAGATTCTGCAGGTAACAGAGACATCACCTTGAGTCGGAATAGTCTTCTTTGGCTGATAGCTGCCACTTCAGCTCCCTCTCAGAATCTCCGGTAGTAAAGCTTCTCCTATAATGTCTTCTATTGTCACCACTACAAGACTCTCCCTGTTTAGGGGAAATAGAAGGACAATGGCTTCAATTACTGCTTAGTCACAGAAGGAGCCTTGGCTGCAGGTGCAGCGTCTATAAGACCAGGCATACTCCTATACAGCACTATATATACTCCTATACTCCGCCGGGAATTGCTACTTATTGTGCAGCTTGCAAAACTTAACTCTACTTTACTTCCTATTGCAGTGATTATGAAGGATCAGAATGTAATTGAAGAAAATCTTTAAGGAATTACAAAAGTAAGAAATGATCTGCAATGTTACAATGTAAAACCCGTTAGCTCAAACATGTGGCTCTCCAGATGTGTCCCTGGGCAGCCCAAAGCCCTTATTGCCAGGAAGCCCAGACAATTCACTCTAAGCAAAAAAGCAAAGCAAAAAAGCAAAAAAAAAAGCAACAAAAAACCTTTGCAAAAACACTTGCACATCTCTCTACTTTTCAGCGCTTCTCATTTTTGCCTAGTCCATATAAGTCCATTGCAGTGTGTTTCTGCAACAGCCAAAAACGCTGCCTTTCCCCAACGTGGGACGACCGCGGCCTAAAGGTATATTTGCAAATGCAAAGCTCAGGAATCCTAATAGTTTCCTGTCTGGTAATGTGTTCCTATACACAGGACTTACAAACAAGGAGCTCTGGGAACTGTCAGGAAACCTATTACCACACCTGGGTCGGGCTGAGGTGTGGTAATAGCAGAATACATTAGCACACACCTCTTATGTACAAGTCTTCCTTTATACTCGGTCACATTGAGATGTTACTGCAAGGAAAGAAACTTATTCAGAGGTTTAGGTCACCTCTCCCTTGTATGGGTGAGCAGGAAGGGTAATAAGCAGACATATAGCTTGGAAATCCTCGGCCAAGTCTATAAGGATTCCCCTATGTACCTTGTACCATTTAGAATAATGGTATATTTAATATGGGACCGCCTCGTGGTCCTGCGCCCAGTAGTGACTGCAAAACTTTGGACCCCATCATTGTGCCCCGTTGGCTCTCTCCGTGCCCCTGACTACCAGTATATAAGCGCCGACTAATAAGACTAACTTTTGCATCCCGCCTATACCGTAAGTAGATTCTTGCTTTGAGGTCACCGTATTATGGAATTGTGCAATTACTATCAAAATGACTCCCATCTGAACTTCCTACAGCGCCGCAGGATTATTATGGGATCCCACCTGCTGTAAATGGAGCCATTACCATAAATGCACTTTAATAGGGGATTGCTACTGTACTCAGGCGACTCCTTAATATCAGAAAAGTGGCTGTAAAATAGAATATCGCTTAAATCCTCTGCGCCCGCCATTGCACGATGCTAAATAATAAGAACCACAGTAATGTCCTTCCTACCAGGTAGAGATATTAATATATGTGCAAGCCTAGAACAGTCCGGTAGTAATGCATGTATCTTTAAAGAGCCTTGCAGAAGCGTCCGCACCACCGAACTCACATTTATATGGCGCGATGCGATGCTAATAAAATAACAATTATCATAGCAGAGCTAAGAACACAACTGAGAATCCTAATGATTTTAAGCCATTAAAATAAGATTTAGTTCATTGAGCAAACATTAAAGGAGCATTTAAGCCACTTGTAAAATTCTTCGGAATCCATTAGTTAATTTCGGTTTTAACCCGTTGCTCCTCGTGGGCATGAATACGGCATAACCCAGAATAACTGCTGAGTATTCGGTATAAGCCTATGATGCAGAGGAATAAATAGATTCTTAAATTAAATTTCCGTAAATCCTGTTCCGCAGGATAGAACACGTTGCAACCGTAAGACCGTGCAGATTACCGGTGCAGGCAACAAAGAGTTAATCTTCTATCTTTGCTACAATTATGCGATCAGCGTAGAAGGAATGAATGTGAAGGAAGGCTCTTACCCCACAGACGGCGTCCTGAACACTTCAGGATCTTCTGGCGAGTTTTCCGGGAGAAGTCGATTCACCTTATACAGAGAGAGGTGGAGTTTATTAGGACAGAATCCAATAACCTACAAATATGATTTAGGAAGGAGCCTCTGACAGTCCCCGGGGGGATCGCAGGGATAAGAGGAGAGATTCGCTGCTGCAACTACCAGCTTGTAAATAAAACTAAGAAAAGAGCTGTCCGGGAATAAATTATTCATAATATCAATAGCAGATCCGACCCACACAACCCCCCACGATCACCTGTTTGCAGTGGCAGCCGTGTGCATGAACTAGCACAGAAGTGGAACGTAAATCTCCTGGGCCCCGGTCTCAAATCTGTAATGGGGGTCCATTCCTAGGCTGCGCCATTTAGAATAGGTTTATATTTTATTTTGCAGAGGCACGGCCCCCCAGGCTTTGTGCAAATTTTTTGAAAGTGGGCCCCCCAGAATTTTATTTCCCTTGCCCCCCTTCAGTCAATAGAAGCTCACCGAAGCTCGTTGCCACAGACATGCTGATAACTCCACTATTGCAATCAACCTCTATCTGTCACAGAATTGAAATCACTGCCAAAACAGTGGGACAGCACCCAATATGTGGGACAGTCCTGCTCAATCCAGGGCGGCCCCCACGATTGCACCTATGGTAAAAGCAGCCCTGGGCAGGGTCCACTAGCAACTGCACCCATTGCACCCCTATAACTACACCCCTGACTGAAAGCTCAGTCTAATTCAAGTTAATGAGTCTGAATTTGCAGTACCTTTCCCGGCCACTACACAGTGTACGGCGCTGTTCTGCAGACAGATGAGTCGCTGGGGTACCGGCAGGGGATCAGACCTCCACTGATCTGTTATTGATGATGTAACCTAAGGAGAGGTCATTGATACTCCTGAATAAACAAATAAGGGCACGTCTTTGCAACAGTGGACTGACCGAACGTATACAAGTCTATGGATGGTCCGGAACTGGAGAAACGTATCTTATCATAGAAAACAACAAAATAAACTATGAAACATGTTTTCCATTGTCTTCTATAAGATATCATGCCAATTGTAAACGTTTGGGTTCACTCTGCTACATCGATACATTGTGTCTATCATAGTTACAGATATCCCATGATTCCAAACATTATAACTTGCATTTTATTGTCCTGGATGAAAGGAGCTTGCAATTGCCAGGACCTGCCCTTTAAGCAGGGCTTAGATTCCGTCCTGTGTCTGAGAGCTCGGAATACGCTTTATGTTCTAGCTATTGATTGGTGGCGCTAATGGCGGAGGATGAGGATCTATTTTAGATCTGAGCAAACAACTATTGTCATAAAGGCTAAGAAGTTTAAAGAGCTCCTTAATATTTCATAGGGCTTGAGAGGGAGCGGAGAAGATTTATCCTCATCCTCGTGACAGACAGATTTTACTCTCTTAAATGGCTCTTGCTTTGGTTTTGCTGAAAGATTTGCAATTTTAAGAAGGCGTCTTTTTCCACTTGGAGATGTTCGGTGTGGGCATACAGTAATCCCCTCGATTTTGGGGAGATGCCAGATTAGAAGATTTTCCAGACCATTTAAATGTATTGAAATGAGGGCGAATCGGAGAGTTCTGCAGGAACGGACGCGTTAACACATTGATACCAGGCGATTTACTACGAGAATGTATTATTAATAGGGGATGGAAATCAATTGGGACTGGGTGGCCGCTCTTCCTTCAGTTATTGTGTAGGTTCGTTTTCAATTAAAGGGATGGTCTCCTAAAGAAAAACCCTTTAGCAAATGGAAACTGGTCCAGTGATCAATGGATGGCCATAGCTTGAAAAAAATCCCTAGGGATAGGCGATCTATAGGTCAGGGTTTGTTGGTTTGGTGTAGACCACAGTGACACATAAGAAGGCGTTCTATGCTATTACATGGTCACACGTGCGGGCCGACAATCCGGGATGCAAAATATGGTACAGGTCCTATATTGCTGTCCGATTTTGCGGACCTGTTTCCTTGGCTCCCATTTATTGAATAAAGGGGCCGTTCAAGTAAGTGCACGAGTGGGACACGGGGAACATCCGCGTTCCGCTCATTTACAGCATTTGGTTAGTATATAGTCATGTGCAACCTGCTTAAGCCTGCAGTGCACCGATACAAAACACAACCTTGTCCATAAACCGCGTCTAGTCTCATTGACTTCAAGGGGATTGAGCTACAAGACTAGACACAAGCGGATCGGTCAAGTGGAATGGCGCAATTTCTGGAAACCTCATGTGCCTGTCTCATTGATTTGCTGTAGGACTGACCCCTCCGTCTAATGGATCCAGCACCATAACAGGGACTGTGCACGGGACAGACCATCGATGTGTTATCTCAGATCAATGTCACAATCTCACCATCTTGTCATGATCCTGATGGTTCGCCGATAGCTGGAGCAGGAGGAAGCCGCGGTAGAATTTTTCGTCACTATCAATATTTTCTATTCCCATTTCCTAGATTTCCACGTCGTCCCCCATCCAGAGATTAGCAGTGAGCCAGGGGCCGCGCCATTCCTAGTTACGCCGATGCAGTGAGCCCTTTAAGGTTTCCTTGCCTGGTGAGATATGTTACATTATATATAAAGCACTTATACATCGGAATACAAATGTCTGCTGTTTATTAACATTCTCTTGGGAAATCTCCGTATTTTACCTAATAGGCTGGAGGACGGTAAGCTCGATGTGCGCGCCTGCGCTATTTCACAGTATGGATAATCCCTTGTGTGCCAGGAGATTCACAGATCATGTCGTGCTTGTATACCCATATACTAATAGGATATTGCATCATAGTGAATTGTTACTAAAACCACGTAAATTATTGCGTATTACAAGGACATACAAAGAGCAGAGGTATAGCCTATAAACAGAATAGAGAATACCAAGTGTGCACTTACACAGAAACGACACATCACAACAACAGTTGCTAAAAACCAAGGAGAAAGTGCCAAAAACTAAAACCAGTACAGCGGGGACTTGGCGTGGCGCTTCTTGTTGTGATCTGCGTTGCTGTCTCGGTGTAATAAGTTTACGTCTTATATGGTTATACTGGTATTGGTGAATTCATCCGCTTCGTTCTCTTCGTTTTAGTACGGCCGGATTTGTAGCGCCCTGTTTATTACTCAGTGCCAGCACTTCTACGTTACATTAGAATTATTGCGCATTTACATTGTCATCAACATTTTCATGGCATCTCCAATCACTTTGGCGAGACCGTTTGTTTTCGTACTACTAAATGCATTAAAAGGGTTGTCCAAGATTGGAAATTTATCCAAGGAGAAGAAATGCAAAAAAAATAAAAACCTGACTTAACCTGATAAAGCTCCAGTCGATGCAACATGGTTGTGCGCTGGGTGTCCCCACTGGTTTTCTGCTTATTTGGTTGCAGCCATGATGTCACGACTAGCTGCCGAGGTCTAGGGGCCGGGTCACATTAGAGTTTGGTTTCCGTCCACATGAGGATTCCAAAAACGGAATACCAACGCTAATGCAAGAACTGTGCAGTTAAGCACACGGACCCCATAGACTATAATGGGGTCCATGTGCTTGCCGCGCACTGCCTGCATGAATCTCGTGCAGACAGTGCGCCAAGAAACAAATCATTGTCTCTGTCAGATTCTGTGACCGGGCAGTGCCTCTAAATACAATGGCGTTCCAATCTAATAATGGCGTACATCTTAACACAACACAATATCCCAAATACGCAGTCTAACAGTTACACCTGCATTAGACTTTTATGGCATGCACATCCAAAGACATCTTCTACAAATAGTAATAGAGTTGCGGCGCACGCCAGCAGTTACATCGGTGTGCTTTTATTTAGTCAAGGCATAAAATTAATGGGTCGGAACGCGAGCTACAGTAAGGCAATGGCAATTTCGAGTTGGCTCAGATCTGTGCAAGTGTATGTCAACAAGAAATGGCTGTGGGCATATTTATCCAAGCAGCTCCTTCGACAGCCCTGCAAACAGCTGTGGAGTGGTTGGCAAATGAGTTAAAGAAAACCGGAAAAGTCCCAGGAGGTACCGGATCCTTCACGGCGGCTCTGCAATATTCATGCACAATATCTGCACAAGCGCAGGTCAAGTCTTGAGTCATCTCATCATCAAGCTTTTACCTGCCCAAGAATGTCCCAAAGTTCATCTGCCTGCATCACCAAATGGGCGCACAATCTGGTATCCACGGCCGACCTTCACGGGATGGATGCGGTGGGTATTAAAAAAAATTGGGGTATTTCTAAGCATGTTCGGTCCCTGGGAGGAGTGTCGGTGCGGCATATGGAGTTGGAGGGCGATAATAAAGACCTTCTGCTCCCCGATGGGGTTCATTTGAACCCTATCGGCCTTAATAACTTGCAGGCGGCCCTCCAGGATGGTGTGGAGAAGGCTTTAGTACTGGCTGGTGGGGTTGGTCAGAGCCAGGTGTAGGGGGGTACACAGTCTCCTCCGTGGCGGGATGACAGCGGGCGGGAGAAACTTCTATCCCCTGTCCGCTGTCCTCAAGCCCTGATACCTTGTGCTAGTGTCTATCCTAGTGGTACCCCCCTCCACATCACCCTCTTGCTCGCACACATCTTGCACCCCCATTCCCCTCCCTTTGCTTGCACACAGCTTGCACCGCCATTCCCCTCCCGTGCTCGCACACATCTTGCACCCCATTCCCCTCCCTTGCTCGCACACAGCTTGCACCCCCATTCCCCTCCCTTGCTCGCACACATCTTGCACCCCCATTCCCCTCCCTTTGCTTGCACACATTCTGCACCCCCATTCCCCTCCCTTGCTTGCACACAGCTTGCACCCCCATTCCCCTCCCTTGCTCGCACACAGCTTGCACCCCCATTCCCCTCCCTTGCTCGCACACATCTTGCACCCCCATTCCCCTCCCTTGCTCGCACACATCTTGCACCCCCATTCCCCTCCCTTTGCTTGCACACATCTTGCACCCCCATTCCCCTCCCTTTGCTTGCACACATTCTGCACCCCCATTCCCCTCCCTTGCTTGCACACATCTTGCACCCCATTCCCCTCCCTTGCTCGCACACAGCTTGCACCCCCATTCCCCTCCCTTGCTCACACACAGCTTGCACCCCCATTCCCCTCCCTTGCTCACACACAGCTTGCACCCCCATTCCCCTCCCTTGCTCACACACAGCTTGCACCCCCATTCCCCTCCCTTGCTCACACACAGCTTGCACTCCCATTCCTCTCCCTTGCTTGCACACATCTTGCACCCCCATTCCCCCTCTTGCGGGGGGCCCATGTGAAAAATTCACCGTGGGGTCCCACCATTCCTAGTTACACCACTGTTTGTGTGGTAAATGCAGGCGGAGTGATTTAAACAGTGGGAGAGGTCCTAGGTCATAGCAAGATGGGTGATGAGGACTGAATGGAGCCCCCAGGAGATTAGAAGAAACAGATCACTGCTGTGTGTGGGCAGATTGGGACGTATTGTCCAGGTCTGCAGTAGTAGAGACGAGGCTGACTCTATAGCGATGAAGGAGTCTCAGCCCTTGGAGACATCTGTGACGCTCCGGTGTCCTTATAGCCTATACAATATCTGAATGACAAACTGTAACACCCCGTCCACCCAGCTTTTCTAGATTACTGAATGGAAAGCCACCATTGCTATACATTGTTGTATCTCTTATTTTGCTATTCAGGACTCTAGAAAAGCTAGGTTGAGCCCTTGTGAGTAGTGATTGATACCATATTGGGTGTCATCCAGCTTTCCCGGAGTCCTGAATGGTAGAAGGGTCTAATTATACAGTGATAGGGAAAGTGTGTCTCTGTTATTAATGTAGAGATGCCATTCAGGGCAATAGAAAAGCTGCATGACGACTAATATGGATGAGGTAACTGCTTCCACGGGGGGTTCTCACCCAGCTTTTGTAAGTACTGAACGGCAAAAAGCTCTGATTATCCAGTGAGAACGGGTGTATTGATGTAAAGCAAAGTATATTTGTCATTCAGGACGCTAGGAAAGCTGGGTGAGCTTTGACTGACACCATATTGGTTGCCAAGAAGCTTTTCTAGAGTCCAGAATGAAAATTGTGCCTATTTGTGTAGTGATAAGATGTATTGAGCATATGACAAGATGGAGTTGCCATTCAGAATTCTAGAAAAGTTGGGTGAAAACACCTTTGGTGAGCTGTTTAGAATTTACCTATGTCATGCAGGAGTCTTGGAAAGTAAATCTCTACAATAGTGGCTGTTTTCATTACGGCTAGGAAATAACAGGGGGCGCTATTGCATTGGTGTTCTTGCCTGTGATTGGTCCTGGGGCCGGCTCCTGAGGACCAATCACATGCTGTAGCGTTGACACCAGGGTCATGTGAGGTCAGATAGATAATGGCGGGCGCCCGGGACAGGGGAGTGCAAAAGTTTATTTTATTTCACCTCCACTGATCAAACTTCTATTGTGATTGGGATTTATTTCTATTACCTGATCATTAAAATTTGCTAAAGCCCTGTTTTAATTATTGTTTTCCATTAGATGTGTGTTTTTTCTTGTACCAAGCTTTCCCTTTCCCTGCATGTGTACGATATACGGAGAAATCTCTTTCTATATACCAGGACATTGTATGCTTAGGAAATCTATTATTCAGTATACAATGTCCTGGCGTATAGAGATCTCTATATACCGTACATTACATAGGACAGTACATTACTATATAGAGATCTCTATATACCATACATTACATAGGACGGCAGATGACATCATTGCTCCGTGAATACCAAGGACCCGGCAGTCGAGCGTTTGCTCTTTTTTACTGGGGACGTAATAACCAGGCGACTCCCGGGAATACTGGGTGAGCCGACATGTCTGGTGGCCTAAACCTCCCTGCAGGGTTACAATTGCCTGGACAATCTAGTCTATGGATGGTCCAGAAGTGGTTACAGATCTAAAGAAGCTCAGACTAATCCGACAGAAATGACCCTCAGAGTAACCCCTGCGATCAGCGATCTCTGCTACTGGTCCCAGCTGGTGATCAGGGTGTCGCCATCCAGGGGCCGACTGTGGATTACTGAGCATGTGGAGGGGAGAAGACAAGGCTCCTGGTCCTGATCTGGGCTTCCTGGCAGCCATTTTGAATAAATTAATTTCTTATCCAATCAAAAGTGTTTGATTTGCATAATTACCCAGCATGCATTGCTTCGTCTCTCCCTGAGTTGAATGAGTTGTGAAAACAATAAATCAAATCAAGCAAAATGTCTTAAAATCTGGAATCTTGCTGTGATCTGGTGGGGTGGGCGGAGCCTCAGCTGGGGGGGGATATTCTGGTCCAGGACCTGGCTGAAGGATCGCTGGGACGGCGGTTCGTGGTTTAAATAATTTTTGTTGTTCGTTTTTAACATTTTACAAAAAAAATTTGCTCTGGTCGTATAAAGAATAGCTGGTGCTACTGCCCCGCACCAAACTACACACACACGGGCGGCAGCATCACTCCTGTAGCCGCAGGCAGACCTGACACTCCACTATAATAAGTGGGACTCCGACTTTTACATCCAGAGGAGACCATGTCCTGAGCACAGGGCCTTAAACCACCACCAGGCAGTAGTCGGCAGACCTGGGCCAGGCCACGGAGACCTCACGAGTGCAGAAAACACTCTATAACTAAGCCGGCTCGTCTTCATAGAGACAACCTAAGAGCAGCATTCATGTAACTTAAGGAGAACCTCAGGCAGTGCATTGTGGGAATTTATGCAAATTAGAACAGCTGAAAATAGAAGAAGAAGTGACGAAGGAGAGGAGGCGCACCATGAGGCCGGGGCCACCGACTCCTACTATAACACACTCCACAATCCCTGCGATCAGCGATCTCTGCTACCGGTCCCAGCTGGTGATCGGAGTGTCGCCATCCAGGGGCAGACTGTGTATTACTGAGCATGTGGAGGGTAGAAGACAAGGCTCCTGGTCCTGATCTGGGCTTCCTGGCAGCCATTTTGAATAAATTTATTTCTTATCCAATCAAAAGTGTTTGATTTGCATAATTACCCAGAATGCATTGCTTCGTCTCTCCCTGAGTTAAATGAGTTGGGGGGGGGGGGGGAGAATATTCTGGCCCAGGACCTGGCGGAGGAATCACTGGGACGGCGGTTCGTGGTCTAAAATTTTGTTGTTGTTCGTTTTTAATATTTTACAAAATAATTTGCGCTGGTCGTATAAAAAAAACAGCTGGTGCTACTGCCCCGCACCAAACTATATACACACAGCAGACCTGACACTCCACTATAATAAGTGGGACTCCAACTTGTACATCCAGAGGAGACCACGTCCTGAGCACAGGGCCTTAAACCACCACCAGGCAGTAGTCGGCAGACCTGGGCCCAGCCACGGAGACCTCACGAGTGCAGAAAACACTCTATAACTAAGCCGGCACGTCTTCATAGAGACAACCTAAGAGCAGCATTCATGTAACTTAAGGAGAACCTCAGGCAGTGCATTGTGGGAATTTATGCAAATTAGAGCAGATCACACTATAAGAGGTGATGAAGGAGAGGACGTGCACCGTGAGGCCGGGGCCACTGACTCCTACTATAACACACTCCACAATCCCTGCGATCAGCGATCTCTGCTACTGGTACCAGCTGGTGATCGGAGTGTCGCCATCCAGGGGCAGACTGTGTATTACTGAGCATGTGGAGGGGAGAAGACAAGGCTCCTGGCCCTGATCTGGGCTTCCTTATAATATGGACCGCCTACCTGACAGCCATTTTGAATAAATTTAATTCTTATCCAATCAAAAGTGTATAATTTACATAATTTCCCAGAATCCTTTGTGGCGTCTCTCCCTGAGTTTAATGAATTGTGCAAAGAATAAATCAAATAAAGCAAAATCTATTGAAATTTGGAATATTGCTGTGGTCTGGTGGGGTGGGCGGAGCCTCAGCTGCTGGGGTATATAATCTGGTTCTCTTAGGACCTAGTGGAGGAATCGCTGGAATGCTTTTCATGGCGTACATTTTATTAAAAAAAAAAAAAAAGTTGGTCTTTTCATATAAAGAATGGCTGGTGCTACTGTCCAGCATCAACCTCCGTACACACAGGTGGCAGCAGCATCTCTCCTGGAGCAGTAGGCAGTCCTAAAACTCCACTATAATAAGTGGGACTCTGACTTGAGCATCCAGAGGAGACCATGCACAGGGCCTTAAACCACTCTGCCCTCACTACAGAGTAATAGGCAGACCTGGGCCAGAGTCTATAAAGACTATCAGGTGTCACTGCTGAGCCTCAGCTACCACACAGCGCAGCCGCACCAGGGCTCAACCAGCCGGCAGCCAGGAGCCGCACGGCGCAGCCGCACCAGGGCTCAACCAGCCGGCAGCCAGGAACCGCACGGCGCAGCCGCACCAGGGCTCAACCAGCCGGCAGCCAGGAACCGCACGGAGCAGCCGCACCAGGGCTCAACCAGCCAACAGCCAGGAGCCCCACGGAGCAGCCGCACCAGGGCTCAACCAGCCAACAGCCAGGAGCCGCACGGAGCAGCCGCACCAGGGCTCAACCAGCCAACAGCCAGGAGCCCCACGGAGCAGCCGCACCAGGGCTCAACCAGCCAACAGCCAGGAGCCGCACGGAGCAGCCGCACCAGGGCTCAAACAGCCAACAGCCAACAGCCAACAGCCAACAGCCAACAGCCAACAGCCAACAGCCAACAGCCAACAGCCAACAGCCAACAGCCAACAGCCAACAGCCAACAGCCAACAGCCAACAGCCAACAGCCGCACCAGGGCTCAACCAGCCAACAGCCAGGAGCCACACAGAGCAATATCTAAGCTAGTTTGTCTTTATAGGGACAACCTAAGAGCAACATTCATTTAACTTAAGGAGACCCTCAGACAATGCATTGTGGGAATTTATGCAAATTAGAGCAGATGAACCTATATGCATTACTGAGAAGTGACAATGGAGAGGACGCGCACCATGAGGCCAGAGCCACCGACTCCTACTATAACACACTCCACAATCCTTGCGATCAGCAATCTCTGCTTGTGATCAGCTTGTTGGCCATCCAGGGGCATACTGTGTATTACAGCCTTGAGCACTCTGCCCTCACTACACAGTAATAGGCAGACCTGTGCCAGAGTCTATAAAGACTAGCAGGAGTCACTACTGAACCTCAGCTACCACACAGAGCAGCTGCACCAGGGCTCAACCAACCAACAGCCAGGAACCACACGGCGCAGCCGCACCAGGGCTCAACCAGCCAACAGCGAGGAACCACACGGCGCAGCCGCACCAGGGCTCAACCAGCCAACAACCACACGGCGCAGCCGCACCAGGGCTCAACCAGCCAGGAACCACACGGCGCAGCCGCACCAGGGCTCAACCAGCCAGGAACCACACGGCGCAGCCGCACCAGGGCTTGACCAGCCAGCAACCACACGGAGCAGCCACACCAGGGCTCAACCAGCAGGCAGCAATGGACTAGACCACAAGAGCAAGCTCGTCTTCATAGGGACAACCTAAGAGCAACATTCATTTAACTTAAGGAGACCCTCGTACAGTGCATTGTGGGAATTTATGCAAATTAGAGCAGATGAACCTATATGCATTACCCAGAAGAGGAGACAATGGAGAGGACGTGCACCATCAGGCCGGGGCCACCGACTCCTACTATAACACACTCCACAATCCTTGCGATCAGCTTGTGATCAGGGTATCGGCCATCCAGGGGCAGACTGTGTATTACAGAGCACATGGAGGGTAGAAAACCATGCGCCTGGTCCTGATCTGGGCTTCCTTTTAACATGGACCGCCTACCTGACAGCCATTTTGAATAAGTTTAATTCTTACCCAACCAAAATTGTACAATTTGCATAACTTCCCAGAATGCATGGCACCCTCCTCCTCAACCCACAAAGGAAATAGTCTTCAAAACACAGCAACAATGTCCGCCTTATATAGAGACAACTTCTGTGGGACATCTATTCAATCTAAGGAGAGCTAAAGGCAATGCAACATGGGAAATTTGCAGGTTTACGGCGTATGTGATGTTATAATGTCCCAATGGTTTGTGCTGAACTCTAGATCCATTCTAGAGAGAGAGGGGAAGAGCCTTGGCCGATTTAACCCATTGGTGGCCCCCCCCATCACCAGCTCTTACACATCTTATCAGTGATTGTCCCTCCTTATAAATAATTATTATTACTATCAGTTCTCCCATTTACGTAACTCGTTCCCTGTTATAAATAACTAGTAGTAGGACACGGGTGTATTTAATTTTGCTTTATTTTGTATGTAATTTGTTTGTGTCCATAAGCGTCATGTGATCATTTGTATCTCAGTTTGGATATCAGTAAAAAACCTGTGATGGATTGTTAAGGAAACCTGGAGTAAAGCTGTGTGTATGTGACCTTGTGTAACAGTGTCATCAACAAAAGGGGCCCGTAATTACCCTATGCTATCTATTCTACTGATGTCTTCATATATTATAGAAAGACCTTTGGGCCCCCTGATGCTGTAGGGCCTGCAAGCAAACACTATCTTTGTCCCCCTATAGCTACGCTCCTGTCCTCTGCCACCGTAAACGACAGACAAATCTGATGCAAAAAATAAAATAAATACTCACCTGTCCCCGGCCCTCTGTTGTGTTCCATTTGTTGCAGTATGAGATTTATCAGCCTTGCCCTCAGTCACACTGTCTATTATCTGAGCCCTGTTATTGTCCTCTGTATTTACATAATCCTGCCACTAGAGGGCGCCAGATAGCAAGGAATATTTCGGGTGAGTAACTTTATTTCTGATATATTTTTATAATGTAATTCAGAATCTCATTTATAATTTGTGCACTAAATATTCCACAACGTTGCTCCAGGTTAAGTTGCGCTCTGCTGATTTAAGGCGGCGTGAGGCTAGGGCTACATGGAAATGACATGGCCAAAAGTCACTGTGTGCTGCAGCTGAGAGAAGCGACTGCAATCCCAGGCCTTGTCCTAGGTGACCCGGATAGAAGAAACTTGGAGACCTTCCCGAGCCCTGCACAGAAAGCCGAGTTCCCATCATCTGTGCCCGGTACTGCAGGACACTTCCAGTTTATGTCTCGGCTCCTTGTAGCCGGGATCCCTCTATAAACATCCTGTAGTGAATTATTTCAGCAGTTCGGACGCCCCCGCCTCGTATAAACCCCATCACCCCCGCCTCGTATAACCCCCGTCGCCCGCGCCTCGTATAACCCCCGTCTCCCCCGCCTCGTGTAACCCCCATCACCCCCGCCTCGTATAACCCCCGTCTCCCCCGCCTCGTGTAACCCCCGTCGCCCCCGCCTCGTGTAACCCCCGTCGCCCGCGCCTCATATAACCCCCGTCGCCCCCGCCTCGTATAAACCCCATCACCCCCGCCTCGTATAACCCCCGTCTCCCCCGCCTCGTGTAACCCCCGTCGCCCCCGCCTCGTGTAACCCCCGTCGCCCCCGCCTCGTATAACCCCCGTCTCCCCCGCCTCGTATAACCCCCGTCTCCCCCGCCTCGTATAACCCCCGTCGCCCGCGCCTCGTATAACCCCCGTCGCCCCCGCCTCGTATAACCCCCGTCGCCCCCGCCTCGTATAACCCCCGTCGCCCCCGCCTCGTATAACCCCCGTCTCCCCCGCCTCGTATAACCCCCGTCGCCCCCGCCTCGTATAACCCCCGTCGCCCCCGCCTCGTGTAACCCCCGTCTCCCCCGCCTCGTGTAACCCCCATCGTCCCGCCTCATATAACCCCCGTCGCCCCCGCCTCATATAACCCCCTTCGCCTCCGCCTCATATAACCCCCATCACCCCCGCCTCCTATAACCCCCATCGCCCCCGCCTCGTATAACCCCCGTCTCCCCCGCCTCATATAACCCCCATCGCCCCCGCCTCATATAACCCCCATCGCCCCCGCCTCATATAACCCCCATCACCCCCGCCTCCTGTAACCCCCGTCGCCCCCGCCTCGTGTAACCCCCGTCGCCCCCGCCTCATATAACCCCCGTCGCCCCCGCCTCATATAACCCCCGTCGCCCCCGCCTCGTATAACCCCCGTCTCCCCCGCCTCGTATAACCCCCGTCGCCCCCGCCTCGTATAACCCCCGTCGCCCCCGCCTCGTATAACCCCCATCGTCCCGGCCTCATATAACCCCCATCGCCTCCGCCTCGTATAACCCCCGTCGCCCCCGCCTCGTATAACCCCCGTCTCCCCCGCCTCGTATAACCCCCATCGTCCCGCCTCATATAACCCCCATCGTCCCCGCCTCGTATAACCCCCGTCGTCCCCGCCTCGTATAACCCCCGTCGCCCCCGCCTCGTATAACCCCCGTCGCCCCCGCCTCGTATAACCCCCATCGTCCCCGCCTCATATAACCCCCGTCGCCCCCGCCTCGTATAACCCCCGTCGCCCCCGCCTCATATAACCCCCATCGTCCCCGCCTCATATAACCCCCGTCGCCCCCGCCTCGTATAACCCCCGTCGCCCCCGCCTCGTATAACCCCCATCGTCCCCGCCTCATATAACCCCCGTCGCCCCCGCCTCGTATAACCCCCGTCGCCCCCGCCTCATATAACCCCCATCGCCCCCGCCTCATATAACCCCCATCACCCCCGCCTCCTATAACCCCCGTCGCCTCCGCCTCATATAACCCCCATCGCCCCCGCCTCGTATAACCCCCATCGTCCCCGCCTCCTGTAACCCCCATCGCCCCCGCCTCATATAACCCCCATCACCCCCGCCTCATATAACCCCCATCACCCCCGCCTCCTATAACCCCCATCGCCCCCGCCTCATATAACCCCCATCGCCCCCGCCTCATATAACCCCCATCGCCCCCGCCTCATATAACCCCCATCATCACTCCATCGTCCCTTTAAATACCGGTTTACTTGGATGACGAGGGTAACTTTCGGCGGTGACCATTTATTAGGCGGTGAGACAGACGATCCCTTGGAGTGTCAGGCTAAGCCTTTGTTTACTCGGCGTGTTACTCACTTACCGATGTGATGACATTCGTCCAAACATCTCCGATGGTTACAGATGAGGAGGTAAAAGCTCTGCAAAGACTCCAAGGCGACCTCGTAAATCTGCAAGCATGTCAACACAGCGTGTCCAGTATGGACGGTCCTTGAGCTGTGACCGTGATTATCCCGGGATCTCAGCAGCTCACTGGGGCTCCATATAATGAGTGTGTTGTTGGTGTCCATGATCACACTGAGATCCGCTTGAGGAGAACTCTGTGACTTCTGGCTTCTTAGCTCTCGTTGTTTTAGAATTTTGCAACAAATTAGGTTTTCTTAACTGCCAATTTGGATTAAAGGAGTTTGTGAGCCTGCAGCAGGTCAGATAATATGCAAATGTCTGTACATAATGGACTCAGTGTTATCTGTGTGTTTACATAGAGAGATAATAGACCTGGCTTTATCAGAAGCTGCTGCAGGAGCAGTGTACTATAGTAGGTGAACATAAATTCATAACAGTCGTGAAGCCATGTCATTTACCGGGATAAAAAGTAGCCGATGTGTTAATCAAGGTTACAATCTGCGGTATAAACCATTCTCCATGTGTTTGTGAGCAGTCTATACACACCAAAAAGCACACTGATAGGGAAATAGGTTCCTTATGACGTGCGCTGGATGATACGTGAGCCAGTTATTGGGGCAGGACCTATGTAAGGGGTCAAATTCCTGAACAGAAGGCCCCTACACCCTATAGTAGTAAAGGATTCCGGTCTCATGGACAGAAGAGTTACCCAAATCTCTGAAATTAGTGAAACTGTTGCAGCAAGATACAATCATGGTCTTGCTTGGGCACCTTACTATGGTGCATGGTGTTACAGTATGACACTATATAGCACCTCATCTGTGGCACCGTATGGCGGTATTACAGTATGACACTATATAGCACCTTATCTGTGGCACTGTATGGCGGTATTACAGTATGACACTATATAGCACCTTATCTCTGGCACCGTATGGCGGTGTTACAGTATGACACTATATAGCACCTTATCTCTGGCACCGTATGGCGGTGTTACAGTATGACACTATATAGCACCTTATCTGTGGCACTGTATGGCGGTATTACAGTATGACACTATATAGCACCTTATCTGTGGCACCGTATGGCGGTGTTACAGTATGACACTATATAGCACCTTATCTCTGGCACCGTATGGCGGTGTTACAGTATGACACTATATAGCACCTTATCTGTGGCACTGTATGGCGGTATTACAGTATGACGATATACATAGCACCTTATCTGTGGCACTGTATGGCGGTATTACAGTATGACACTATATAGCACCTTATCTGTGGCACTGTATGGTGGTATTATAGTATGACACTATATAGCACCTTATCTGTGGCACCGTATGGCGGTGTTACAGTATGACACTATATAGCACCTTATCTCTGGCACCGTATGGCGGTGTTACAGTATGACACTATATAGCACCTTATCTGTGGCACTGTATGGCGGTATTACAGTATGACGATATACATAGCACCTTATCTGTGGCACTGTATGGCGGTATTACAGTATGACACTATATAGCACCTTATCTGTGGCACTGTATGGCGGTATTACAGTATGACACTATATAGCACCTTATCTGTGGCACCGTATGGCGGTATTACAGTATGACACTATATAGCACCTTATCTCTGGCACCGTATGGCGGTGTTACAGTATGACACTATATAGCACCTTATCTCTGGCACTGTATGGCGGTGTTACAGTATGACACTATATAGCACCTTATCTCTGGCACCGTATGGCGGTGTTACAGTATGACACTATATAGCACCTTATCTGTGGCACCGTATGGCGGTATTACAGCATGACACTATATAGCACCTTATCTCTGGCACCGTATGGCGGTATTACAGTATGACACTATATAGCACCTCATCTGTGGCACCGTATGGCGGCGTTACAGTATGACACTATATAGCACCTTATCTCTGGCACCGTATGGCGGCGTTACAGTATGACACTATATAGCACCTTATCTGTGGCACCGTATGGCAGCGTTACAGTATGACACTATATAGCACCTTATCTCTGGCACCATATGGCGGTGTTACAGTATGACACTATATAGCACCTTATCTCTGGCACCGTATGGCGGTGTTACAGTATGACACTATATAGCACCTTATCTCTGGCACCGTATGGCGGTGTTACAGTATGACACTATATAGCACCTTATCTCTGGCACCGTATGGCGGTGTTACAGTATGACACTATATAGCACCTTATCTCTGGCACCGTATGGCGGTGTTACAGTATGACACTATATAGCACCTCATCTGTGGCACTGTATGGCGGTATTACAGTATGACACTATATAGCACCTTATCTCTGGCACCGTATGGCGGTATTACAGTATGACACTATATAGCACCTCATCTGTGGCACCGTATGGCGGTATTACAGCATGACACTATATAGCACCTTATCTCTGGCACCGTATGGCGGTGTTACAGTATGACACTATATAGCACCTCATCTGTGGCACTGTATGGCGGTATTACAGTATGACACTATATAGCACCTTATCTCTGGCACCGTATGGCGGTGTTACAGTATGACACTATATAGCACCTTATCTGTGGCACCGTATGGCGGTATTACAGTATGACACTATATAGCACCTTATCTCTGGCACCGTATGGCGGTGTTACAGTATGACACTATATAGCACCTTATCTGTGGCACTGTATGGCGGTATTACAGTATGACACTATATAGCACCTTATCTCTGGCACTGTATGGCGGTATTACAGTATGACACTATATAGCACCTCATCTGTGGCACCGTATGGCGGTATTACAGCATGACACTATATAGCACCTCATCTGTGGCACTGTATGGCGGTATTACAGTATGACACTATATAGCACCTTATCTCTGGCACCGTATGGCGGTGTTACAGTATGACACTATATAGCACCTTATCTGTGGCACCGTATGGCGGTATTACAGCATGACACTATATAGCACCTTATCTCTGGCACCGTATGGCGGTATTACAGTATGACACTATATAGCACCTCATCTGTGGCACCGTATGGCGGCGTTACAGTATGACACTATATAGCACCTTATCTCTGGCACCGTATGGCGGCGTTACAGTATGACACTATATAGCACCTTATCTGTGGCACCGTATGGCGGCGTTACAGTATGACACTATATAGCACCTTATCTCTGGCACCGTATGGCGGTATTACAGTATGACACTATATAGCACCTCATCTGTGGCACCGTATGGCGGTATTACAGCATGATACTATATAGCACCTTATCTCTGGCACCGTATGGCGGTGTTACAGTATGACACTATATAGCACCTCATCTGTGGCACCGTATGGCGGTATTACAGTATGACACTATATAGCACCTTATCTCTGGCACCGTATGACGGTATTACAGTATGACACTATATAGCACCTTATCTGTGGCACCGTATGGCGGTATTACAGTATGACACTATATAGCACCTTATCTGTGGCACCGTATGGCGGTATTACAGTATGACACTATATAGCACCTTATCTCTGGCACCGTATGGCGGTATTACAGCATGACACTATATAGCACATTATCTGTGCCATTGTATTGCGGTATTATTTTCAGTATCCAGTAAAGAGTGCGCTCAGACTCTATAGCCCCCTGTAAGCAGACTCTGCGTCCAGTTTTCCTCTTACTTTCTTGTTTACACGTCAGACTTTCGCCAGTTCCCTTTCTCCGACACCTCGTCCCTATGTCTTGCTGTAATTCTTCCTCCGATACATCGACAAACTGGCCAAACATGTGTTTTAGCTCAAATATTATTCTGCCCAGATAAAATAAATCTGCAGGAAAAACAGCAAAAAAATCCAAGAAATGGAAAACAGTAAAAAAAAAAAATCAACGAAATAAGAAATAAAAGTGAGAAGATGTAAGGGGCCACAAACATGGACGACGCTGCGCAGTCTGCTGGGGACACGAGACAGAGCAAGACGGACTGAGCAGATTGTGTGTAGGGAAACATTTATCTACTGAAATCTGCTCTTTCTATGCTAAGAAGTCAAGGGGGCGGTTCTATCAGTGATTGACAACTAACTCTATGTACATTCATACATACACTGATAGCTCCGCCTCCTTGACTATTTAGTATAGAAAGAGCAGAGATTTTAATGGATAAACAACAGCTTATACGGAATCTTATCCCAAAATCCTACACCGATCTGCTCAATGTGGACGCCCGGTGCAAGTGATGCCACATTTACTCCGGTGGAGGCCTCATGATTGTGGTCGGTCTTTAACCTCTGCACTCTATATAGTTATGTCCCTGTTTGCTGATGTGACTGGCCAAACTCCAAAAAGTATTATGCAAAGGTTTTAAGGGGATATCGTCACTCCATAGGGAGAGACCACCATATAGGTCTTAATAAGCCATGAGGCATCCTAATTCCATCATGGAAGTCAGATTTGCATATTCTTGGCAAAAGTTTTAGGCATGTATGGAGGAATAAATGGAGCCAAGTAAGAAGGCCTTAAATATAGAAGTGTTACTAGTTTAATTTTCTCAGTGAATAAACAAAAAGCAAAATCGAAACCGCATCAATATCTGGTGTGAGCGCTCTTTGGAGGAGGAGTCATGGAAGTGATGGTCCGGCCCCTGCAGAGCCCTGATCTCAGCATCATCCAGTCTATCTGGGATTGCATGGAAAGACTTAAGGATCTAAGCAAGCGACGTCCACAGAAGATCTGTGCTTGCAAGATGGCGGGAACCTCCTCCCTGTCGCGTTCCTTCCTTAACATTGTATAAGTGTACCTAGAAGAATTGATGGAAGGCAAAGGGGCGGTCACACCAAATATTGATGGGAATATACAGTATATATATATATATATATGTGTGTGTGGAGATAGATAGATAGATACCTGTATATATATATATGCCTAAAACTTTTGCACAACACTATATGATTTCATGTAAAAGCAAATATACAGAGAGCAGCTACAAAGCCAAGATGGGAACAGATGAATGTGTCTTCTATGAACATTTGGAGCCTTGTAAAATCTTTCTTGGAAGGCGCGGCGTGCAGGACGGCGAGGAGACTCTGCAGAACACTCGCTAATGCTCAGAGCAGATCTGGGCCCCCGAAAGGAAGTGAATTCATTGTAAACAGTCGGACGTCTCTCTTTTTTTTTTTTTTTTTTAAAACAGATTATAATGAATTCCTCTCAGTCGAGTATAAAAGCCAGAAATCCCGAGTCCTCACCCCGCGTGTCTATGGCAACAGAGGCGATTCACCGAGAGAATGGCGACTGCAATTATACTGTGGATCCTCCGCGCCCTCTGCCCCCATGATAGGGCGCTGTATGCCAATGTATGGCGGCATTATTACTCTGGGGTGAGGGAGGGGAGGACGTTTACTGGCACCATTGTTACAGGTCGCTGTCCTGGTGTAATATATCGTGAGGGTAAATGGCGCCGAGTCAGGATGAAACTTCGTAGAGGAAAGTTCTAGTTTGGAGAAGTTTTTAGGGGTTTTCGGGTTTGATGGAATTAAAGTTTTATTATACGGTTGAATATTGCTTTTATAGTTGGGGGCATTATACGGGGCCGAGATCACTGGGAGGACGGTATATGTATATAGTATACGTATATGTGGGGCCATTATAGTACAGGGCGCACTAGAGGAACATGTTATTGTGAGAGGTCACTAAGGGGGTGTTATGGTGAGTGGGGGGCACTGTAAGGGCTTCATCACTGGGTGTGTTTCACAAAGGAGGACACTATTATTCTATGGAAGCACAAAGAGACCGGTACGAGTCAACAGGAGTCTACATGACCGCACACAGTATAATGCCCCCTACGTGACGGCACACGGTATAATGCCCCCTACGTGACGGCACACGGTATAATGCCCCCTACGTGACCGCACACGGTATAATGCCCCCTACGTGACGGCACACGGTATAATGCCCCCTACGTGACGGCACACGGTATAATGCCCCCTACGTGACGGCACACGGTATAATGCCCCCTACGTGACGGCACACGGTATAATGCCCCCTACGTGACGGCACACGGTATAATGCCCCCTACGTGACGGCACACGGTATAATGCCCCCTACGTGACGGCACACGGTATAATGCCCCCTACGTGACGGCACACGGTATAATGCCCCCTACGTGACGGCACACGGTATAATGCCCCCTACGTGACGGCACACGGTATAATGCCCCCTACGTGACGGCACACGGTATAATGCCCCCTACGTGACCGCACACGGTATAACGCCCCCTACATGACGGCACACGGTATAACGCCCCCTACATGACGGCACACGGTATAACGCCCCCTACATGATCGCACACGGTATAACGTCCCTTACATGACCGCACACGGTGTAATGCCCCCTACTTGACCGCACACGGTATAATGTCCCCTACATGACCGCACACGGTATAATGCCCCCTACATGACCGCACACGGTATAATGCCGCCTACATGACCGCACACGGTATAACGTCCACTACATGACCGTACACGGTATAATGCCGCCTACATGACCGCACACGGTATAATGTCCACTACATGACCGTACACGGTATAATGCCCCCTACATGACCACACACGGTAGAATGTCCCGTATATGAACGCACCCGGTATAATGCCCCCTACATGACCGCACACTTTATAATATCTTCAAATGTAAAATAAATACATGCAATGCTACGTAACACCGTTCCCACAGAGCTGTCTGCAGTCCCAGGCTCTAGCGCCATCTCCAGCTCTGTACACCTGACGCGTCGCTGCGCCAAGCCCCACATGTGGCTTTAGTTGCATTGTTTAGAGCTGATGGCTCTGTGCTACACCATTGTATCCCAATGCAGAGATGACATAAACAATAATATGACAGTAACAGTTTACTAAATTAGCCATGTTCTTCCAATCTGCAGCCCCTCCCCCTCCCCATAGGATAATCTTAGTCTATAGCAGACCTGGACTTGTTCTATTCTTCCCCTGATATCTCCAAAACAGATAGTTTCCGTCTCACCATGTCCTACATGTACAACCATGTAACCCGCACCTGCTTAATAGGAGGACACTAAATTCTATGAACCATAAAAACATTGCAGCGTTTTATGAGAGTGTCTCTTTAAGAGGGTGACATTTATGAGCGGCTTATCTGCAGAAGAAATCGCAGCCATTTGTTCTGGTGACATTAAACCCAACGGACTTTGTGAATTAAAAACAGATAATTCTAAAATAAATGATATTCAAGAGGGATTATATTTGTGCCAGCAGAGAGGAGAGCATATGGAATCATTTATTATGCACAAAGAGGCGGAATTATCTGCATATCCGTCGCCATTATCTGCATATCCGTCGCCATTATCTGCATATCCCTCGCCAGACTTGGGCTCGGTCTGGTTGGCGATTCTGACAAACATGAAATTCTGCAGATCCGTTTTTAACTACAGCGGTTTAGATAGCCACGATCAGATGACAAGACTTGTAGGATGAGCGCTTTATATATGAAGGTTTCATCACTTGGATTCTAGCGACAGATGGCTTATGGCGTCTTCGTTGGCTCCGGTTTTTAATGATAATTATTCAGAGCCATATGTGGGAGGCAGAGACTATACATGTATTCTATATAACTAGAGCCGTCTCTGCCGTGCGGGGAAATAAGTTTATATTTCTATATATTTGTTAGATCAGAAATCTGAGGAGTGTAGGAATCTGGAACATCGCTATGGAGTAAGTGACAGTGTGAGGTATACGGCGTCAGAGATCAATGGAAAGACGGCAGGACAGTAAATGCATTGAAAAAACATTGCACTTAGGTAGAACAACAAAGTTACGAGATGCTAGCACTTCTTTTTACACCTACAACACTTATAAGGCCAAGTGCAGGAAAATAGAAAAATATCCCAGCTCTTCTTCCTTTAAACCCTACAGGGTGCAGACTGTATACACTTACAGGGCACAGACATTATAGGGCACAGGCATTACAGGGCGCAGACATTATACACTTACAGGGCACAAACATTATAGGGCACAGGCATTACAGGGTGCAGACTTTTTACACTTCCAGGGTGCAGACATTACAGAGCGCAGACCTTACAGGGTGCAGGCAATACATACTTCAGGGCGCAGACATTATAGGGCACAGGCATTACAGGGTGCAGACTTTTTACACTTCCAGGGTGCAGACATTATACACTTACACGATGCAGGCATTACAGGGTGCAGACATTATAGGGCACAGGCATTACAGGGTGAAGACTTCTTACACTTCCAGGGTGCAGACATTATACACTTACGGGGCGCAGACATTACAGGGTGCAGACATTATACACTTTTGTGTTTTTATTTTTAAGTCCCTGTATTCCAAAAGGGTGTTTAATGTATGGGGACAATGTATGTGATTTGCATACACTTAATGAGGGATGAAGGATGATCTGCATATATATTATACTATGTTCACATTTGAACCAGTGTTTCCAATAAAGGACCAGAACAACAGACATACACACCTCTAAAACAGTCGTAAGCGGCAGTGGTTTCATTGGATATCCATGTTTTTAAACTGAAACCACTGGACAAAAATCGTCAGATTTGTAGCACATTTTCATCCGGTGATTTTCTGCAGACACTGTAATGTGAACCCGGCCTTAGTAAGTAGTGCAGTGAATTGCTGCAAAACGCTCCAGTTCCTCACATTACCCCTCTAGCCATTCTGAGAATCCAGCGCCCTGCACATACATCACTAGTGGAAGAGGTTCCATGTCCTTGATACATCAGGAAGGAGTTAATAAGGAGTGAACCTTGTTTACTAGTCCTGGGTTTATTTAAAGAAATTGTGGAGGAGTTTGAGCGATCCCGTGCCCCTCCGCTAAACTCCACATTCTTGAGGGATAACAGCTGGAGACATCTATGCTCAGAGATCTTCTTAGCTCCTTATCAAATAATAGACATTGAAGAAACTTCTTACATCAATAGCGTATAAAGGACGAGACTTGTCCTATTACTTCACCTTGTACAGAGACGTCCTATGCAGAGAATCAGACAGAAAACGATTCATTGCACAACAAATGTGGATTAGGACAAGGGGTTTTGTGACCGTTTGGTGGAGTTGCTGAAAGGTCTTCTGTAAATTGCTCTTATATTAGATGGACAGTCATCGAGTCAAACTCTCTCACGGAAATCAGCTGATCAGCAGATGTGCCGGGCGCAGGACCCTTAGCAATCAGCTGCTCATTGGGGTGCCGGGCGCAGGACCCTTAGCAATCAGCTGCTCATTGGGGTGCCGGGCGCAGGACCCTTAGCAATCAGCTGCTCATTGGGGTGCCGGGCGCAGGACCCTTAGCGATCAGCTGCTCGCCTTGGCAGTGCAATTGTCGTGGGGTTGTCTTGTGAGATTACCCTTAAAAGGGAGTCTGTCACCAAATCCCAGCCCTGCAGAGACAGATTAGGGTTACCTGAACCAATCCTTGTTTGGAGCAACAAGGCTGTAGTCATTGCACCAAAGGAGCCAAGCAGTAACTAACATACATTAATCCTGGCAGGGTTAATGATCTACAAGTCACAAATCACACAAATAAGGACATTTAAGAATCTGATGGATGTTTTTTTTTTATTTTCCAGTTTGAGAGCATAGCAACAGAGAGTAGTGCAAAAATAATTCATTTGTTACAAAACATTGTAAAAACTGTACAAAAAGAAAAAAAGGAACAAACTTTTGCCCAGCAAATCCATCAATAAAGATCATTGACATGAGACAAGCGCACATGGGTGTCACCCCCTGCGGATTCACAGACATTATTGCAGATTGGTTACATTCACTGATTGGTTATCGGATAGACATTTGGCATCTATGTAACATTTCTCGGCATTGCCGGGCTATTCGGTAGCCTGAGCTCGACTTCATGAGACCCGATAATCGCTGTAATTGTCCTATACGTGTGTTTTGCACCTACATTGAGAACCATTCCCTTTCCTGCAGCCATAACACAGACACATTTGATGATGTCACTTTGGTTCCGGAGAATCATCGGAGCTCCAGTTATTGTCCATGTTATGGCGTCTTGCTCTGCATTTCCTTATAGACAGTGTCCGGCCAACACCCCTGACTCTTACAAACCCCAAATGTGAGCAGATTTTCAGACATCAAAGTCTTTACCAAACTCTAAATCCAAAGAAACGATCCGGAACGCTGAATCCTGAACAGTTCCCATTTACATCCTAGCATTGGCCGTAGACCTTCTTATGTAACAGGAATATTCCCAAGACTGTAGTTTCCTCGTCCTTATCTCAGTGCCAGTTTCGCAGTCAGGTTGCTGAGGTTTGGCCGTGCGCCCCTTACAATTCCTCCAGATCACCTTCCTTGGTGCTCTGATCAGAGCTGAAGGCCAAGCTTACGCTTTTGCCGTTTTGGGCAATTTTGCTATAGATTTTTGTTAAAGGCAAAGTAAAGGAGAAATCTTAATGAAGACTCCACCATCTCAAGATCTATTTTGGACCTGAACAAAAATAAAAATCTTGCAAAATCTGCCAAGTGTGAACACAGCCAAAGGGACGTCATTGGCACCAATGTAACAGAAGTGACAAGTAATAGCAGCAGAGCCTTGTCCTCCCCAAGTGCAACCTGCAAAACTCATCAGGTTCTCCAAAAATAAATTTGGGTGGAGAACAGAGGTGCACATAGAGGAGGGGCGCCATAGCAAAGACCAAACTAGGTCTCTGCATCTCCTCCATGGTCTTTAGGCCAATTTTTCCTACCTATGTTTGTTAATATTGCAGTTCCTTTGGAGGGAGTCCTGCACTGGTTTTTACAAGGGCCCTTCTTTTTTTTTCCCAACTGTCCTATAGCAACCATACCATCATGTTTGCACCCTTGACCCTTCACAAATTTTTGCACTCCTATTTCTAATTAAACACAATAGAATAGTCTGACGTGCTAGCAAAACCCTCAATGGACTGCAAGACACATTACAACCACTGGGTGGCCCCACTTAGACAACTCCCGACAGAGTATCACAAAACCATTGCCTCGATACTGGTATAAGTGTGGCACATCTTAGGCCTGGTTCACATCTGCATTCAGGGAGTCCACTAGGGGAAACCCCAAATGCAAACCTATCTGCAGAAATAAGCAGCGACCTAAGGAAACCCAAGGACCCTATAGACTAAAATGGGGTCCGTGCGGTTTCCGCATGAAAAATGCAGAGAGAAAAGCGCTGCTTCTAGGACTTCTCTCTGCATATTGCATGCAGATAGAGGCCCAAATGCAAATGAGAACTGGGTCGGAGTATCATCTTGCACATTTGGTTTGAGCTAAGATTTTTCTGACTTGCTAGACATGGTGTGACTTCTCAAAAGGGGGCAAGACTGTAATAGGTCTCAAAGTTGTGGGTAAAAATTTGGCTAATGTCTGCCAAATAAAGGTGGTATAAATTTGGTTATTCAACGCTGCCAAGAGACAAGATAAAGAATGACGTATCTGTACAACCTGGCTGCAAATCCTTATAGGTGAGCTGAACTAGAAATATAGGGGGACTATACTGCCTACAATTCGGTCTTAGGGTACAGGTACCCAGGAAGCCCCCGTGCGGTCCTCATCTTTACATGCGGTACTGGCAGCAAGGACAGGGGAGAGACCGGCAGAGACCGGCAGCCAGAACAACAGGATAGAAATGCATTGGCACCGCTACGACATTCTCCTGCTTAAGCCAGTCTTGGCGACTATACGACTCGTCTTTCACATTACTCTGCCTCACAATAGCAGCGGAAGAAGCGCACAATAAGATGCTGAAAAGACAGGAAAGATGCTCGGGCCTTTACAAAAATCAAAAGGGAATTTAAAAAACAAACTGAAATCGGTTCTACCCAGGAATGCCAAAAACTGCCCAAGAAATAGATCTTATTGTCAGGGATCTGGGGGGGGTCTAGCCTGCACCGTGACCAGGGCTCAAAGAAAGAAGCAGAAACATCCGACTCAACAAAAGCTAAAACTAAAAAGTATTAAAAAAAAATTATAAAACCGAGAATATTTTTTAAATATTAATATCCAAGTTCTACTTGGCAAAGGGGAAAAAATAAAGACAAAATAGGCCTTTAATATACAAGTCATTAAATTAACCCTTTGGCTACCACAAGGCCCAGCGGCATGTCGCTCTGCAATACGCTCTGGAGGCCTTTGGTTGTCAAAGGAAAATTATTGGAAAAATAATAAGAAAAAATAAGGTAGAAATAAAATGACGTGTAAAATATCAGAGTAACATGCTTCAATTTGGCAGTGCAAAGTCTCTGTTAGAAGAGGTGCATCGAAAAAAGAGCCTGTGTGTCTTATCCTCATCCACTCGCAAAAAACATTCAGGAGGTCAAAGGGCACTTCCATCTTCAGGCTAGGTACAGGTGATCCACCCGGCCCAAAATTTACAGGGGCCACCTGCAGTTCTGCTTCTACTTCTCAATACTGTCTGAATTGAATGCAATTTTATGATTCTCCTTCATTTAAGTACAAAACCGACACATTTCATATAGAACGAAATATATATATATATATATATATATATATATATATATATATATATATATATATATATATACACACACACACACACACCGGTATGTATATATTAGGGCTTATTTAGATGCCTGGATGTATTAGGCTACACCTTTCATCCCATCCATGGCTCCAATGAGATGAACCAGGGTCTATACTACAGTTAGATCGGGTCATTAGACCCCCGGTGGGGCCGGAATTGTGGCCCTAAATAAGTTTATGCATCATTGAAATTCCAATACATGTAACAATGATGGAGAATGTGACGATGGAGCGATGAAAGAGAAGAATTACTTTGATTTATTGCTAATTCACCAAGAACTTTTACAATTCCACAGAGACTGTGAGATGAAGAGTCTCGATACAACGATCGGTAACCTAAACACATGTAACAGTAGGTTTCGCAGCCTATGATGTGGTGTCAGGACGACCGCAGAGGAAACTGGTGCCAAAGACAATGGCAGGTGGATACGATACACAAGGATGTAATGGTTTACAGATGGCGGATTTTGGTCCCGATTCTGACGCGGGGCCAAAATCCGCTTGCCACAACGGTCGTGGCTTCAAACGGTCACGGTTTCCCGCTCCGGAGTAGGCACAAATGAATGGGGAGCGTGCTGCCGTGAGGTGGACGCCGCGGCTCAATGAGCCACAGAATCCACCTGAAAAAAGGGCCGCTCATGGACTGTCTCCATAGACCTCTATTGTTAGGGGGCGGATTAGGATATATGGGGTGGGTTCTGCACCAACATTTGCCCCCTCTTGCCCCGTGTGAACAGAGCCTTAGGGTATGTTCACACGGTGCAAAAAGAAGAGAAATTCTTCTTCATTTTCCACCGCTGTCTAGCCGCGATGGGATTGTGTTGCGACATCCCACTCCGATCAGACACGGATGAATGGGCCTAATCAGCAGGAAGTCTGGAGCCGCGGAGTCCTCAGCAAGATCGTGCAGGACCCTTCTTTATTCCGGGTCCTGCTGCGATCTCTGTCTCCCATTGAAAACAATGAGAGGTGAATTTTGGGAGGAATCTGCTCCAGATTCAGGGGCAAAATCCGCAGCAAATTCCTCCATGTGAACACACTGTTCTAAACATGTTAACACCATGTCGATCTGTCTACAGTATACATGTATTGTTTGGATCTATAGTATACAGCAAAATGCTGAGACGATAGATCTTTAGCATAATCTTACTTGGGTGCGTAGGTCCTCACATTCTCACCTCCCCCCTTCTGCAATGATCACGGCTAAGGGGGTCTTGGCTTACGCCTTGCACACATAGAAGCAGATACGTCTATTGCGGTGTATTTTTAGTCACGATACTTGGCAGTGATGCCATCCTAGGTAACCTGAAGGTGGTAGCAAGTCCTTACCATAGATACCCAATAGACGTGACCTGTTACATCTCAACATTTACATAGGGCACATTCACCAAATCTAAAATTTACATAAAACATACCAGATTCTTGCAATGTTTAAAAGCAGACAGGCCAAAAGATGCAACGTGCTTCGGGAGAAACCTCCTATGATAATCCATAATATGTCATTCACTGTCATTCAGGCGCCCGCATGTCCTTCACCTTCTCAAGAGGAAATTACTTGCATATGAAATTACCTTCTCCATAGGTTATGGTCCTAATAATGATCGGTGGTTCTTGTCTGCACCGCCCCAATGGTGTATAAACAAATTATAGTGACTTATAGTCTATAGGCCACTCTGAGCGCTTTACAAGTCACTAGATTGAGTTTACATCCCATTCACCAAGTGCTAGGACTGCAGGAATAATAAGGAACCATCAGAGGTTTTATGCAGGTCTGAGACCAATGGCATAGACGCCCCCTGATATTCGTCGTCACTCACTGACATGTCAGGGCTCGGTTTAGTAGGGATCGAAGAGCTGGAAATCCATCAATAACACTTGACCACAAGGAATTGACACTCAACGTTGGTATCTGCTGCAAGACTCCAATCTATACACTGGCTATAGGCTGCGTGGTCATGTTGTCTGGTCAGTTATAGCTCGATGTCTCTGCATAGAATGGCATTTTTGATCTAATAAAACATATTCCATCCCAATTGGCAGCCTATAGATAGGTTTGATATCTATAACAGGAGCTTTCCCAATCCCATAGAGCAAACAGACAAAGCAAGTGCCGTGTGACTTCACCCTTACTGACATGTCAGCAAATACACAGTCCAGTCATAGTAATGTGACCAGTGCCTACGTTAAATAACCAATGGCAGAAGGCGCGTGTCATCAGCCATCTGGGTGCACTCATCATTGTGGAAGACACAATGGATCAACACCATTATGCATCTATCCTTGCCGACCATGTTCACCCCTACATGATGGCATCTACCAGCAGGACAATGTGACATGTCATAAAGCTCGCAGTGTACGTGCGTGGTTAGAGGAGCACCAGGATGAGTTTACCGTACTCCCTTGGCCAGCAAATTCCCCGGACTTGAACCCAATGGCGAATCTGTGGGACCACCTCAATTGGGTTGTTCGCGCCACGGATGCTCAACCGCATAACCTAGCGCAGCTGGCCACGGCACTGGAGTCGGCTCAACATCCCAGTGACATCATCACAACATCCCCTCTCTTCCTGCACATCTCGCCGCGGTCCGCTCTGCCAAAGGAGCTTATTCTGGATTGTGACGGGTGGTGACATTAATGTGACTGGACTGTGTAGAACAACCTTGTAAAAAAAACCACAATGGGCCATCACCATCTAGATTCCTCTCGGGGTCAAGTGTGTCAAACAAGGATTCTGTCTACAGCAAATCAATTTCCAACTACTTGCAAGACTTGTAAATGGAGCCATTGCCACTGGGAAGACTCTTCACTCCGCCATGTGCATACAGGAGCCCCGGGATTTGCTTTGACCCTTACAATATACATGCTTCTCATGAATACATTTATCTCAGTATTTGTTGTACTTTAGTAATGCATATAGGTTCATGCAACCTGGGTTATACAATACTGCAGATACGGGGTTATACACTGTCCTAAGCAGGCTGGAATGTTAGATGCAGGACACAATGCAGAATGGGGAACTACCACATCCCCCGGGAGAGGTCACTCTCATGCTGAATAGGATTACGGTTTGGGCGGGGGATTGACTGTTTAACAAACCAGACCTCTGCCAAATAGGACATACATCGTGGTCTTCTTTATGTACAAAGCTGGTACGTTTCCATTCTCTGAAAAAGTAGGGCAACAATATGAAAGCATGCCGCTGTCGGGAGACCAGAGATTGTTCAATTCTTTCCACATTCAGGAGACAAAAAGATCGCCTATGTATCCCCCAACGTCGTCATCCAACAAGACCGGGTGCCAAATCCTCTGCCAGCAGATAGGCCATATGCTTTAAGCTACAAAGAGAAAATCGGTCGTAGGCTTTCCGCCAAGAATTATAGATTACTTTCAACACTAAAGTCCCTTCGGTTCTGTACAAAAGGCATTTATGTCATTTACAAATATAAAAAGTCTACATGACTGGGGGGGGAAGGAAGAAAAAAAACGTCCAATACGTATAAATATGTTTGGGTAGATCTTCCTATAAATACTAGAATAGTTAAAAAAAAACAAAAAAAAAAAAACGTAGAAATATCTTGTTTATATAAGATATTCCACCAATTCCCCATCTGTAAGATCTTGGCCCAGGGACGGGATGGGATTTTTTCGTTCCAAGGTGCTGGACTGAAAAGTTGCATCTGTGGAGGAAGAGAACAATAGTCATTTACAATAGTATAGAAAACAAAATATATGTTAGGAAAGCCAAATAATCCGAATAGACTTAGACCTTGTATTATAGGGGTGTCGGCAGTTCTGACCCCCCAATACTGCTGCCTGCACTGGTAAGGTGGCGGGGGGCGCAGATAAAGCACAACAATGATCAGACTAGGAGAATTTTAACACATTGTACATCAAGATTGCAAATGTCCTCTGTGCGGTACCCTGATCTCCAAAATCTCGCTCACAGGATGGCTGCCACATTTTCCTGTTTGGACGCTACAGCAGAAGAAAAGCGTTTGAGACGTCAATGCAAAGGGCCGGGGGCACCGCACGTGAAAGGACCACCCAGATAACATATGCAACGGAGCCTAGTAGTGCATTAGACTTCTATTTCTAGCTTAGGTCTTATTCACCTCTGCATTTGGGTTTCCATTTGGGGAGTCAGCTTGTGGACCCCCTCGAACGGAAGCCTATACGCATTAAAAAGCAGTTACCCTAAGGAAACCTGCCAAGCCCATAGACTATATTGGGATCCATGTGCTTTCCACACGAAATAGGTGGAGAGAAAAGTCCTGCAAGCACATGATCCATGCGGAAACCACACAGACTCCATTATAGTCCATGGGGTCCGTGTGGTTTCCTTAGGTAACCACTTTCTAACGCGTATAGGCTTTCACGGAGCTGTGTAGTAGATATTTGTTGTGTGTGGGTCTATTACTTTGTGTAGCCTAGTCTTCTGATTCCATATTCCCCAATACAGAGTCAAAAACTGTGGACAGATGCCCTTTAATCCATTTTAAGTATTGGGGACTAGAAGACTAGGCTACACAAAGTAAGAGACCCGCATATAACAAAGATGAACTACTACACAGCTTGTGGAGACTGCTAGTAGGAAAGGCACCAGTCACTTTGGGGAGACACTCACCTGTTTTCTCAGAGCTATACATAGGACTCGGAGTGGCCAGCCTCCCCGGGCCTGGAGATGCACTCACTGAAGGAGCCTTGTTTTGCTCATTACTTCGGTCTGTCTGGGTGCAGCAGTCTCGGCTACCAGACTTTGAATGTCCAGAAAGTTGTGGTGTGGATGGAAGTACGGGTGAGGGCGTGGACGAGATGGACTCGGGGCGATACTCTGTTCCTAGCAGAACACCTGCGCAAAAGACAAATAACCAGTGGCCATAGGTAAGGCAAAAGCTGAATATGGAAATACAATTCTTTTCCTTCCATCTTGCTGTATATAGTAGGGTAACTTACCCAAGCTGCCTTTCCAGCTCTTGTCCTCTCTCTTCTCCTCCAGTATCGGTGTATTGCTGAGTGTAGAGGAATGGGAGAGGAGCCCAGAGCTGGCATTGGAGATAGACATAAGGGACTTTGATGGGCGCATGGAAGAAGGTTGATCCGTTTTGCTAGGATCCTTACGAGAACGTTGTTGCAGCACCTTGATCATGGCGTCCTTCTCAATTATCTGTGCGTGAAGCGTCTTTATCCTGGCACAGATAGAAGAGAGAAGTTTATGCTGCCATATCCCACAAATATAGATTTGACTTCCTAAATCTTTTATGATGACATGGAGTCTTGTTGTGGGTCTGTCAACAAATCGACAAGAACCTCAACAGAACCCTGCAAGGCCCTATCCTAAATCAATGCGGTCCGCCCAATGCAGTGTCATGGGTTTCATTGATCCATCATCCACATGACCGAGTGTACGGGCCGAGGTTCTCCCGATTGGGTGGTCTGACGCTCTGTTCCAATGATTATACAGAAAGGTCCTATCCTGCAACGTGGCATCAGAATGCAGCAATGGAACAGAACCGCCCTACTGAATTCAACAGGGAACAATGGCATTCTGATGTCATCTGAGAGCTATGAAGTCCCCAAATTGGTAATATTTGCCATATATTTTGCATAGGACCTTATATCGGTTGTGGCAAACTCTGCCTTTCCATTAGGCCCCTGTAGCATTGATGACGGAGGCTTTAACCACCTATGAAGTCTCTAAAAGCCCAACATTTCATAAGGACTATGGAGCCAAAAAGTATTCAATGACAAACCCAGAGTATTACCCCACAAGTATGCCCTCATAACCTCACCTTCCCTCCATGTCTACACATCTTCTGTTCGCCAAAAGGATCTCTTCTTCTTCCTTCTGGATACGGGCCTCCAGGGTGGTATCAAAACTTGCACTAGGAGAATGGCTTATGGAGCTGGTGTCCCTAAAATAAGGCAAGAAGTGAACAAAAGGACGCAGACATTGCTAAATGCAAAGAATAACTGAGTAACTGAATATAAAGTCTACACAGATCAACTGGGCATCCAGCATTCGCAGCGGCACGGCGTAAAGTAGCACTCGCGGAAGAATATTTGCAGTTTGTCAGGAACAAGAACACATGGAATATTTACTACAAAGAATACAGGATAGATAGTGGACCATTGAGACCACCGCCGATTCATTACCGTGTGCAACCAATTGCTATACTTGGTCAACCGCCTGCACACAAACTTTGCTGTGAAACTAAGAATTCCCGAGACCCGCACCGACTGCAAGATGATGCTTTTTGCAGATCAATGGGCTCAATGAAGCAATTCCATAAGAACCAGGAAAACTTTCCTAGGGTAAAAAGTTTGGGATTTCCTTGCATGTATACACATTGTGCAGGTACCTTATAGAAAATATGGCAAGTGTGTATACCCCGAGCATACAGAGTTAAATAATCTGCTTACACTAGCTGGCCGCCAACCCAGATATGCTGTTTTACAACTTTCAGCTCTTCAAACACCCATGTCCCTGAAATAACTAGTAAATTCCAACACAAAGGCCTGAGAAGAGCCGCCCGCAGATAAGATAAGGGGAGAATGCAGCGCACACTAAAGAACCATCTATAGGGTCTTGGCCATATTTTCACTACATCAGCACAGACTGGGATTTGCAGGCCGCCATTGAAATAACCTACAACTTCCCTAATGGTGAAAAGGGGAAAGGGCAAAGCTCGAAAAAGACTGAAACAGGAATCTGTCACCAGAATTTTCACCAGTAGACCCAACGCACGGTCAGGGAGGGTCCAAAATATACTTTCTCTGTTATGTTAAAAAATCATCTCAGACATTTGTATGGAAACGGAGAAGAGCCTCGGTAAGAGGATGGAGGAGGAGATCCCGTCAGATGCCGATAAATGGGGCTGCGTAGCACCTAGAACCACGGTTTTGGTGTCATTTTAAAGCAGAGAATCTATGTTTTCACATAACTCCAGGAGAGCTGTATCTTCAGTTTTCTCTGTAACTGCAAGTGGAGATTCTCACCTTTAAAGTGACACCAGTGACATGGTTCTAGGAGCTACAAAGCCCAACGTAATGGCATCTAAAATGACTCCGCCTTCTACGTCTCGCAATGTCGAATTTACGTAGAAAACAGTCCAGTGTGACTCTTCTCATCTCATTTTGGGTGGGTTCACACCTGCGCCCAGTCTCCGCTTTTAGGTTTCCGTCTTCTGCCCAAGAAACTGGACAGGAGACGGAAACCCGGCGGTCACTTTTCATATCCATTCATTTCAATGGGTTTGCAAAGTGTCCGCCTGTGAGTGTTTTGTGGTCACCGCTGCGAAACAGTTGTTTTTTTTTTGTTTTTTTTGCTGGACCGCGGAGACGGACTGCCAGGTTTCCGTCTCCTGTCGGGAGAAGACGGAAACCGGGCCCTGGTGTGAACCCGCCCTTACACGCAGATGACTGTGGAGATGTTTAACATAATAGAGGGAACACTAGAAAGGATAGCTCATAGATTACCTGACAGCGCTAAGGGTTTGGTGGTGAAAATCTTCTTGTCCGGTTCTTTTTAAGCAGCGTCATTCTGCGCCCTTAACCCCAACTAGACAGAGCCCGCCATACAGACAAAGCATAACTCATAGTCACCTCTGAGCAGCGACAGTGGCGGCAGCATCAAGTGCAAACTGTCTCATAACACTCTCCTCCAAGTACTTCTGCTCCCACTTGGTCATGTCCGCCTCCAGGGCCAGGACTCGCTCCTCTTTCTCCCGGAGAAGCTCCATTAGGGCGGCCGCATTATACTCAGAAACACTGGTGGACTGCGAGTTTCCCTGGCGCTGTAACAAACAATATAAGTTTTACGAAGAGCAACTTAATAGGAAAGCCATCAATAATAGTAAATGCAATAAGTTTTAGCATTTGTGTGACATCACTAGTCATGTGTGTTCTCAATGTTAGATGTTCAGATTTGCACCAGACTAACACAATGTGCGCCTGAAATCAGCAGAGGAAAAACCAGTCCTGCACGCACAGCTTTTTCATCCACCAACAACTGACAGACCCCAATACAGTCAATAGGGTCCGCGTATGCAACTGCTATTTTAGTGGATCGCCTGTTCGTTGCTCTGGTCCTCCGACAGACCCTGGTGTGAACCTAGTGTAAGCTAGAAAACCGTTGCTGCAAACTTCAAGCACAGCTATGTAAATTCTGCATTGAAATGTCTACAATATGACACAAATCCCAAGTCTTATCATATTGTAGCACTGTGCAATGGGTATTGTTAATGGCATACTTGTTGGTCTCACCTCTGGGGTCCGCATGCATCTGCAGCATGAGAGTCCCCCAACCCCAAGTTCCCCCTGGTTATATATTTGTGACTATTTTATTGCTGCCCCTGGACTCTTCTATTTACTGATCTGTAAATGGTGCAATCACAGATCCATTTTAAGTGAGGGCTCCATAGAAATTGTGGCCGTGTCTGCAGGCAGTCCTTTCACCAAGCTGCATCGCACCACAATGAAATTAAATAGGAATGCGTTGCAATGCAGAGGTGGCTGCAACGGTGAAACTACAGTCCCAATAAAAACCTCGACCCTTCTGGATTTCCTGTGAACCTGAGCGTTGCAACATGATTCACTTTTATGACGCTGTAATGCAGAAAGGTGAAGATCTGATTTTTGATGGCATGATGGGTGTCACAGCTAAAATCACAATGCAGTCCAAAGAATTATACGGACAATGTCAGACTCCTTTAATGGGTGTTGTTGGGGTTCAAGTATTTTGGATGGCAAGAATAGTGCCGCAGGGGCTCAGGGTATCCTATACCTGCAGGGGAAGATAGTGAGTAGGTGGGTTTGCTATAAGATTGAAGTTAAACAATAGTTCTCTAGTCTCTACTTCAATGTTCAAATTTAGCTTTTTGCAAAATGGAAATCAGTCAGTCATTGCATCTGTCCCCAAAAACTCAGTGTGAACATGTCTTTAGGGTGCACAGATAACCGTAAATGCACAGCAGAGACCATCATGTAATGTAAGAGACGGCCAGACAATGAAGCATTGATGTGGAGAAGAGTCTTCTCTATATGTAAGCAAACAAGATAGAGTGAACTCAGCTGACAAGTCCCAGTCCTTGAAGAAGCAGCTTGAGGGGCACAGGATTACATTTTCATTCTGGACACAACACACAAACAAGGCGATTGTTTTGCTGGCTCTCTGCAGGAGCCGCTGACCACAGTTCACCTCTGCTCGGTTTTTTTGCAGGACTCTTGGAAGGCTGGGGGTTTGCAATGACCTGACTGTGCAAATAATCTCCCAGTAATGTGCAGACGCAGCACTTTGCTTGGGCCAAAGAAAGAACTAAATTTATACGGGCTATTTCTGGGGCGTCTGCTGGTCTGCTATAGGAAGGCCAATGTATATTTAATGTGTGTGCGCGCTAGGATAATACCGTAATACAAAGGAGAACATTCACACCCGCAAACAATACAAGCTGAACAGTAGCTTTATGCATCGCATTTGCAAAATTTGTTAATACAGTTTTCGTACAAGATGTCCAACAATATCATAAATTTGCCATTTTCTTTAAGTGACCAGTTGTGGTTTATGTAGATTGTGAGCCCCATATAGGGATATAGGATATAGGGATCACAATATACATTTTTTTCCTATCAGTTTGTCTTTGTAGAATGGGAGGAATTCCATGCAAACAAGGGGAGAACATACAAACTCCTTGCAGATGTTGTTCCTGGCGGGATTCGAACCCAGGACTCCAGCGCTGCAAGGCTACAGTGCTAACCACTGAGCCACCGTGTTGCCCCATCTATTGACCCTTTTTGGTTTGTATCTTTATATAGGACAAAAATGAAATCCTGAGAACCCATGTGGTGGTACCTGCTGCATTCGGAGGGATTCCAGTTCTCGTTCCAGCCTGGTCCGCAGTCGATGTTCCAGTTGTTCGCGCTTCTCGCAGGCCGCCTGGAGCTGAGCTAAGGCCTGCTGCATCTTTTCTACTTTGTCAACATAAACCTGTTTCTTCTTCAACTAGAAATAAAAGGAAACGTGTGGCGTTAGCAAGTCCCATTGTAAGGTGCGGGTCTGGGCATGACAATGCTATCAGCTATTGATTTCCACTGATATTTTACATCTACGTCAAAATGCAAGTAAATTCGCTTTTACATTTTTGAGTCACTTTCCCGCTATTTAATGTGTTCTTATTTTCTCTTCTTCTTTATTTTTCTCCTTCAGAGTCCTTCATCTTAGGGCGGGTTCACACCTCCGCCCGGTCTCTGCTTTGTGGGTTTCCGTCTTCTGCCCGAGAAACTGGACAGGAGACGGAAACCCGGCGGTCAGTGTCTGCCCGTGAGCGTCTTTTCACGCAGAAGACGATCACAGGCGGACACTTTGCAAACCCATTCAAGTGAATGGGTTTGTAAACTGACTGCCGGTTTCCGTCTCCGGTCCAGTTTCTCGGGCAGAAGACGGAAACCTGCAAAGCAGAGACCGGGCGCAGGTGTGAACCTGACCTGAGTCGGGATGTTTGGCCTGCATAGCCCTGGTACTGGGTGTGAGCGGCATGAACTGCGATGGTGGGCAAGCCAAACCCGATATAGTACCTGTGCTACAGAAGTTGCCCTTACATGGCTATGGGCTTATACACCTTGGTTAAAATGTATACGGAGAACCTAATGTTGGTTGTAGTAGATTTTGCTGACATCAATGTATAATACTGAGAAGTGAGGTCCGTGTCTTTTTCCAAAGTGTTGGGGCACCCGCAGCGATTCCTCTCCAACTGAACCCTCTTTTGCACATCAATCAGACCTCAAGGGGTACAATTACAATGGACAGAGTGACTATTGAGACAAATGGCTCCACCCAGATGACTATCCAGCAATTACGTATAATATAGTCCCAGCCTACTGTAGCGCTAAACATACCATGAATGAGGCATGATACCCAACCAGATTGGGCAGGGGTCTAGGGTGACACATGGCTCCGGGCAGCACATCTCTGATTTGAAGCAAGGACTGGGTCTTAAGCCTAATTCCTACAGGATTCCAAATTCGTAGGATGTGCAGATACTCCTCATCCTATAGCTGGCACGACAGGTGAATGATAATATCACTTAGGAAACCTGTCCATACGTGCTTGTATGGGAGGCAAAGCAGCGCTATACCAGTTTGGTCACATTGCAAAGAGATGAGAATAATTTACCTTAACTCCCTTATGCCCATTATGCAACGTATACAGATAGGCCCCCGGTTTAGTGCTAACTTTCTTATACAAGGACATTAGTACATGGTCAAAGCCTGGGTACCAAGTGTATTTGCACTTCCATGCACTATAATATATATATATATATATATATATATATATATATATATATATATATATATATATATATATATATATATATATATATACATACATACACACACACACACTATATATATATCATAGTCTTCGCTTCTGAGACAAGGAAAGGGACAAATGCAAAGAGCAATGCCGCAATGTTCAGCCATTATATTGTCGCACCTTTTATGGTACAGTTCTAGTATGTAAAGAATCCCGTATATCCCAAGCTCTCGCAAGGCACGGTCTCTTTTAGATTGCACTTGACAGAGCTATGAGAGGAATCCCCTGTGTTTATACTTGCTGTTCAGGATACCTCTTATGGTATAAGGTTGGCCACAGATGCCAGTCCATCACACAGTCATAACTGTCATCACACAGCAGACGGCTGGGAACTCGCCACTAAACTCGCACTCCCAAACACTTGCAGCATATAAAGGGGTCTTCTAATCTTTTCAAAAGCACCAGAATAGGTTAAAACATAAGAATTAAACAATGGATCCCCCTGCCGCTCCCATTGCAAAGCTTCACAAATTCCCCCCACTGTTGTCTACTCCCCGATCCCCTCAGACTCAATGTCATGACTGCTTAGCCAATGATTGAGACAAGTCACAGTTTTGACAAGTAAGGCCCATGTACGGGGGAATCGGAATATCTAGCCCATATTTCACAGCCTGAACCGGGTGAGCGGAGCGGGACTCCATATATCATACGGATCCCTCAGGCAATACCATGGGGCCATACTGGCTCAGCAGTCAGCTTGTGTTCAGAGGGACTGAGAAGTAGAAACCCGCAGAGGACCAGCGAAGAGAGTATTCCTTCATTCATTCATTTTTTATTTTTTTATTATTATTTTTTTATTTATTTAAATTTATTTATTTTATTTTATTTTTATTTTTTTTACACATCCTGAACCTTTTCTAATAAAATAAAAAAAATTAATTTTATTTTTTATCATTAGTATTATTATTATTATTATTATTATTATATTTATTAATTAATTTTACACATTCTGAACCTTTTTTAATAAAATAAGATAATTTGATTCTATTTTTTATTATATTATTTATTATTATTATTATATTTACTTTTTGTATTATTATTTTTATTTTTTTTATTTTTTTATTTAATTTATTTTTTATTTATTTTTTATTTATTTTATTTTTTTTTACACATCCTGAACCTTTTCTAATAAAATAAAAAAAATCGTTTTTGTTTTTTTAAATTATATTTATTTATATTTTTATACACATTCTGAACCTTATCTACCGTAATAAAATAAAATAATTTGATTCAATTTTTTTATTATTATATTTATTATTATTATTATTTTATTTTTTATTTTTTGTATTTATTTATTTTTATTTTTTTTACACACACTCTGAACCTTTTGTAATAATAAAATAATTTGATTCTATTTTATTATTATTATATTTATAAGAAAAAAAATAATTTTTGATTTTTTAATTTTTTACACACATTCTGAACTTTTTGTAATAAAATAAATCGACAACTTTTAACCAGCACCTGTTGTGCATATACGAACAAAATCTGCATTATATCAACCCTCGCTTATCTCCAGCACCATGCCGTATAAACACCAGCAATAACTGAAGCTATTAAGGTTTGCTTACATTGCTGTGTTCTATTAAGACAAACACTGACTTATAATGTACAAATGAATTATATTATCCCCAGCGCCAGGACTTACAAGGCTGTACAAGCCCCTGTGTAACTGCTGGTAAATAAGAAATGCTGCTAAACTCTCTATATTCTTAGATTTTTTTTTATTTTTTTTTCAGTGTATACATAAAAGATTTAGTATTAGCTTCAAGTAGTTTAGTCTGAACAGAAGGCAGCACATAAAGAAGGATGGGTAAGGTATGCTAAAGCGTGGGCCGTCGCAGCGGCCGTCAATCCTGATCAGCAACGTTCCTGACTCTCTGGAATGTTACTAAGCGCCTGATGTTTTCCAGACAGTAATACAAAAAAAAAAAAAAAAAAAAAAAAATTAAAAAGTTTCATCTTCATTTACTGAAAATTCCTTTGGCAGACACTGGCCAGACTCCCTGCAGAGGATCAAGTATTTGTAGCCCGGCTATGGACTGCAATGGGTCAATGAAGTAGTTACAAGGGAAACCCTGCAATCTGGGCATCATTAGAAGCCGGGAGCGGGCAGATTGGGGAATGTTGGTGGTAAAAGGATTGTGGAATGTGTAAGGTGAGGAGAAGCAGGGCACCGACTAACCAGAAAGAAAGAAAAAAAAAAAAATTTCCAGGATTAAAAGGAAACCAGAGCCAAGTTTCTTGGGTTTGCAAATCTACTTAACATGGTCGTTCTAAGAAGCAAAAATAGGACTTGAATTCTACATATTTTATTGATAATACGCACGATATATTCCAACCTGAATGCATGTCAAGTGAATCAGCAATTAAATATGTATCGCTCAGGCAACATTGTTGCTAATGTACTTTCACTCTGCATTCACTTCCTTTTTTTTTTTTTTTTTTTAATGTAGATTGTGAGCCCCACATAGAGCTCACAATGTACATTTTTCCCTATCAGTATGTCTTTGGAATATGGGATGGAAATCCATGCAAACACGGGGAGAACATACAAACTCCTTGCAGATGGTTTTCTGCCCTTGGCGGGATTTGAACACCAGGACTCCAGCGCTGCAAGGCTGCAGTGCTAACCACTGAGCCACCGTGTGGCCCCCTGCATTCACTTCCTTGACAAACCAGACTACATTGACTTTGGAGTTGATTCAAAGGATGAGAATATCTAAGTCCACAGATACTGGATTGTATTTATCAATTATGCGCAGGATAGGTGACAAAAGCCTGAAATCTAATGGGTCCCCAAACTGGAATCCTCCATATTGCAGTGTGTATAATGCTAATAGAAAAAGGGGAGCGCAGTCCCAGTATTTTGGGATCTCTGTAGACTTTATATGAAATGGCAGTGCATATGCTGGACCGCTGCTCCATTCCAACTTGTGCCGTGGGGAGAATGGGGATCCCTGTTCTAGGAATTGGTGACAGTTCAAGAGACGAGACATTTCTTACTTGTTGTAATAGTTGGAAAATGTCCATTTTCGGCAACCCTTTTAATATACCACCAGATTACAATCTTTGGAATTCACATCCTAGATCAGGGTTAGGGAACCTTGGCTCTCCAGCTGTTGCAAGACTACAACTCCCAGCATGCAAACTTGCTCTGCTGTTGTTGGAATCCCATGGGAGTGAATGGAGCATGCTGGGAGTTGTAGTTTCACACCAGTTGGAGAGCTGAGGTTCCCTACCCCTGTCCTAGATCTATATCCAACACTACTACTTACTTCTTCTTCCAGCTTCACCACCTTGGCCTGTGCATTGTTTAGGGCTTGGTCTCGGATCTCAATGTGCCTTCTTTGGTCCTCGTTCATGGAGCGTAAGGAGGATAACTCCATTTCCAACTTCTCCTTCTCTCTTTGCAGGTCTTTGTCTGCACGGATAGAAAAAAAAAAAAAAGGATGATCTGAGTATTCTGAAAACTGACAAAAATGTAGGGGGCAGAAGTTATAGGAGCTGAGCGTACACATGTGGGAGTCTATGGATGAGGTGGATAAGTACAGATGTAGCATTTGTTAACTTTACATTCTGAGATCTTATCCTATCTCATCTGTGCATGGGTTTCCGTTTGGGGAAACCTAATCCGGATAAAAAAGGACCCCATAGATTATAATGGGGTCCGTGTGGTTTCTGCACATAAAATGCAGTGGGAGGAACAGGGTGACCCGAACGTGGATGTGAAGCGGGCCTCATAAAGCCATTGAAAGAGTCTGTGCCACAGTGTTGTTAATGCGTTCGGAGTCATGTTAACCTTTGCTACCTCTGTACCCTTACTTTCCCATTCTATGTACCAGGATACGATTCAATCTTCCAGATTTCTGAATAAGCTGCGGCTCTTTCCCCGTCCGTGACAGTTTCCTGACCCCCTAATACATAATATTCATCTTCTATGGAAAGCCCAGCAATCTGTAAATGGCCGTCATTGTTCCTGCGGTCGCTCCCTCGTCGCTGGTGCCAATCCATTGACTCATTCAGCTAAAAAGCAATGCTAAACAACATCACCCACATCCTTCTATTCCCAGCTCCGCACCACAAACATCTGGGCGTTGCTGGAGCGATGGGTGTATTTCTGTAGAATTCTCCAGGGCATAAATCAATGACAGCAACAAAAGTTGTTAACAGGGCAAAAAGTGGGTGTAGTTTCAGCAAGAGAATGCCATCACGCTGAACGAAACAGACCGGCAAGGTTGTGATGACTGTGTCGTCCCTAACAGATACCGAAACTGAACTACTGAGAAAAATATAGATTACGTACAAATGGAGCAGACATCTCTTATTGACAAATGATGTGAACAGTCTGGAATACAAAACTGAAAAAAAGGAGATTAAAGGCCAGGGCTCGCATGGTGCAAACGCTGCAATCGGGCAAAAACCGTGACATTATATAGTCCCTGCAAAGTGGTCAGGATTGTAGTGAATCCCAGCCACGCTGCAATTTCCAAAACTGTTGCGTTTTTGGTATTTGCAGCATGTCAATGATACATACAGAACCACCGGTAGTTACCCTATAGGTATAACTAAAGCAGCAACTCTCTGGACTTTATCTGTATTTCCGCTGCTACGTGGGGTCTTGGGCTGGATTCCCATTTACGTCCAGGGGTCCGCTTTCTCTATAGACACCATATTTATATATTGGAACCTAAATTGCAGAGATGAAACATTATTGTATCTTACAGACCCGCTTACTTATCCCATACATTTTGGTTATTTCACTTGTGCTGCCAATTTAGAGAACCCTTTGTACATTACCGGGGAAAAGCCAGTTACAAATGTGAAGTCACACAATGGATTGTGCGGAATTTACCCGTAAAAAAAACCCCCAATAACTTGGAAAACCCCAGTGTAGAGGAAGAGGAACAAATATTAATTCCAACAGCTCGAATCTAAGCCAGACAAGAGAAAGTCAGAGAGGAAGGAATTCAAAGGACTTGTGGCCCCGACCGTATCAATTAATTCACTTCAGATGAGATGACGACAGAACCGGACGGGTGAAATGACAGACATTGCTGAATTGCAAGTGACTGGTAACAATAACTAATGAGAAGATTTGGTAAGAAGAGTCCCTGCAGCCATAACCACCCAGTCAGTCGCTGACCGACCAGTAATGCAGCATTCCTGAGACAGGGCCGTGGGAGGAAGGTGAATCAGGGCAAAGGTTTACACGTGAACACGACTGAAGCAAAGCCTGCCGCTTGTAAGGAGCTCTACCAGACGCTTTCATCTCCGGGCATCTACTGAAAGTGGAACATGGAGACAACTAATTGTGGTCTTTACCGGCTTAGGAGAGCGGCGGTGGGAAACCTGGGCGAGAATCCCCTCCGCCTGCCACGGAGAGCTTACAGGCCAAGAGAAGGAAAAACTTGGGTTGGGTTTGTTAAATGGTTGTCAGCTTATCTTTAGATGTGGCTTATCCCAATCCTGACAAAACGCGAGGTTATGTTAGATTGAAGGATGGTTGTGCCGAAATGGTTGACTTTCTTCTGCCATCTTCCCACCCGGCCATGATTATTTAGTTCTGGCACATGGAGAGGACAGACCCATAAGATCTTTCTATGGATCTGAATACACAGACTACTTAGGTCTTACATTTGTTCTTCAAGGATGTTCTGCAGTTTCTACAGCTGAGGTTTTAATTGCTATAATTGAGGCTAGTTGGATAATGACGGCCGCTCTAGTGAAAGTGGAATAACCGGGAGCAGGAGTGACGGGCGTCTTGTATGGCCGGGTCACATTAGAGGTCGCTGTCCAGTAGATGAGAGAACAATCTGCAGCGCTACCTCTGACCCAGTCCTATAGCCACATCCCAGGCTGTCGGCCATTTCACACAAGCGAGACACACCTTGTAATGGAAAACTGAACCAAGAATCCTGGCAATGTGTGTTTGAAGGGGGGTGATTGATGAAGACATATGTATAGGGGTCGATAACTGCAGAGACCATATATATGTAGTAGTAAAGGGCATTAAGTAAGTTGTCCAAGATGAGGAGATGCAGTTGGATAGGACACCAATATCAGATCCGTGGGACCCATTCAAGTGACTGTGAGCTTAATGGTAATACTGCAGCATGGCCACAGGTACTTGGGGGTGTCAGACCTCTACAGACGCAATCCTGAGGTCAGGTCATCAATATCTGATGTTAGGCCATTAAAGATTAAAGGGATTCTATCATTAAAATCACATTTTTTCTCAAATCACACTTCGGAATATCCTTAAGAAAGTCTATTCTTCTCCTACCTTTAGATCTCTTCTCCGCGCCGCTGTTCAGTAGAAATCCCGGATTACGTCTGTATGCAAATGAGTTCTCTCGCAGCACTGGGGGTGGTCCCCAGCACTCAAACAGCACTGAGGGCGTCCCCAATGCTACGAGAGAACTCTCCAGCGCCGCCTCCATCTTCTTCAAGAACGCCCTCTCCCTGTGTCTTCTTTCAGAGCTGAGTTCAAACTTCTAGACCTTGGGCAGAGCTGACTGCACATGCCTGCTGGCCACAAGAAAATGGCCGCTTACACAGCTTACTGTGGCGCTTACACAGCAAGCTGGTGTAAGCAGCCACTTTCTTGTGGCCTGTGGGTATGCGCAGTCAGCTCTGCCCAAGGCCTAGAAGTTTCAACCCAGCTCCGGAAGCAGAGAGGCCGTTCCTGAAGAAGATGGAGGCAACGCTGGAGAGTTCTCTTACAACATTGGGGACGCCCGAAAACCGGGATTTCTACCGGATGGCGGCGTGGAAAAGAATAGCCTTTCTTAAGGCTATTCCTACGTGTGATCGAGAAAATATGTGATTTTAATGATAGAATCCCTTTCTATATTGTGCATTCACAAGTAATATGTGGCTGGTTCGGGGTCTGAGGACAGCAGCGGCTCCCTACAGGTCTACCATCATCGTCCCTCCATGTCCGAGCACTCAAAGACAAACCCATATCCCAGGTACTGACTAAAGGCGACTCCCATAGAGAACTCGGCCGGGCCGCTTCACTCCCACAGAAAATACGTAAACACCTCTAATTTCCTCAAACAATTAGCCGTCCTTTAAAACCAGATCGTCGGCTTTACTGGAGCTGGAAATTCTTTTAATTTCTCACAAGCTTGGAGACGTACAAGGAACCGCATAAGATCAGCCCTCCTTCCAAAGGGTGGGAAAAGGGAGATGAAAGCCTCCAACATCAAACATGCGGGATCCAGATGAAGCAAAGAAGCAAAAAAACACCAATCAAACCGCACATTCAGACATCAATACGAGGAATCCACACAGCCTTTGTTTCTACAAATTATTAAACACAATGCCATTTAACCCAACACTCTCCAAGGCAGCGCCCCTCCCCCGACCGCTCATTATCTACGCTTTTCATTTTACTTGTTTAAGGGAAGGGATCACTTTTCACCGACACCTCTCAGGACTATGGCGGCTTACTCCTTACATCTTCCTTCACGTTACTTGGGGGCACGAGCCCATGAATATGTGTGTGTAGGGTGAAGGTGGCGCCATAGGGCTTTTCCTAAACTTCCCAAAGTGAAAGGAGCCCTTACCATCAATCAGACTGACCTGCAACGGTGCCCTTACCTAAACAGCTTGTCACAGGCAGAAGAGGAAGCTTTCCTTCTGTAAATACCCAATATTCATTACACAAAGGGAGTTGTTACCACCACTTTCTACCCAGAAACATTTAAAGGGGTTATTTGGGACTTACACAGGATGACACATCCACATTTGGGGGTGCAACACCCCAGGACCCCCGCCAATGAGCGGATAGAAGAGGCAGCAGCATTCATGTGAGTGCTGCAGAGTCTTCATTGAATACCAAGTACAGCTCTGTATATATTGTAGGGGATGGACTTAGTACTGTAGCTCAGTCCCATTCACTTGAATGGGACTGAACCACGGTTGCACCATGTGACTGATGAATAGGACATCAGCAGCACAGGGAAGAAGCTACAGCATTCGTGGTCACCTAAGGCCCTTCAATTATCAGACCCCCATACTGATGACCCCTTTAAGAAGAACAAGATGATCGGAGAGGATCCAACTGCTCAGCCGCTCCGCTGATCAGGAGATCGGCGCGGTGCTCAGGCAGCACACAAACAACTTCATTCATTACAATGAGAGCACCTGAGATCGCCAAAGTCCTCTGATCGATGGGGGTTTGAGCAGTCGGACCCCCACTGGTCTAAGTTATGGATAGGGGCTAACTTGCTTTTGAGGGAAACCCAACACCCCAAATACAACACGGACACCAAATACTGCCCCGGGCAGAGAACTCACTTTGTGCAAGTAGTTGGGATATGGTCTTCCTGTTGTCCTCCGATCCTTCAATCTCCTTTGCTGCAAGTTGCTTATTTGCAGTTTCCATTCGTTCTTAAAAAACAGAAGAATAAAAACTCATCATGGACAGGCTGTATAGAATCTATACATTGCACACATATATATTGTAACGGCTGACATTGCTATTAAGAGAACAGCGTAGACAAATCGGGGGGTGATGGTCATGGCCATGGCTGATAAGCTCATGCTTTTATGACGCCAATGCTTGCAAGTGTCCAGGATTCAGGCCCTTCCTGTGCAAGACCCCAGTTTTTTGGGTGACCGTTCTAGTGGGGGAGCGTGTGGTGGGCGCTCGGTGCAAAGTGTGAATGTCTAGGCCACGTACCTTGCAGGTATGCCTACACCGCCCACCCAATCCTTTATAACTGAGAATTTTGTCATATGTCATAAAAGACATGTGCACCCTGATGTCACCGATATAGCATGCACGCAAATAAAAGCATTTCAAGGCTAAAGAACATCCTTCCAGGAGACAAAGAGGTTGGCTCTGCGCTTTCAGAAGATCAATGATCTGCGGGTATTACGCGGCAAGCTTTACAAGACTCAGTGAATAGGATACACAGATTAAAAGGAGATGACACCTCATTTCTGAAGGAGTAACAAGCTAATGATCATAATGCACAAAAAATGTCAGGCTGAAGGACGGGCCTCTAATACAAGAAACACCCAAACAATCTGAAGAGAATGCCTACACTACGGAGTCATAGGGACGTCACTTCCGAAAAGCAAATCATTCAATTCCCAGCGTTCCCACGGCCCAGCTATGGGTGCAGACGATCTGCAGAGATAAACTGGAAGCGCAGGCTCTTTCATAGATCAGATTTCAGAGGTGCTTGGCAGGACAATGGAGGTTTGTTGGATTTGTGGCTGTGTGAATTTTATAGGTGGAGCCTATACAGAAGGATCAATATGTGACAAATACTAAAGGAACGTACGTGGCCATTATAGGCACAGCCATGTTTGGAGTTAGATTGCAAAGAAATGGATCCAAATGGAGGAGGTGTCCTGTTCTACAGAAGATGGAGAAGGCATTCCTAAAGAGGATGGCCAGGGGACTGCGAGCCCCCATATAAATCAGGTATTCGGGGTCTCTTCTCGCACCCATTATACACAGCACGGAGACAGAAGCAGTGGATTCCGGTCCCTATATTGTAGCTGGGCACGGTCACCGCAGATCAGCTTCCACTGACTTCAACAAGAGCTCAGTCACTATACAGGGATCGGAGCTAACCCCTTCTGGCTCTGTGCGCTGTATAGTTCAGGCATCCAAAGATGCCCCAATCAGCTTGGCGGTTTCGATCGAAATCTTGCGCATGCGCAGTAGCGCTCCCTCCGGACCGCTACTGCACACATTCCTGCGCCATTTTTGTGTAGAGAACTGCTCCGTTCCCCTGAGAACTACATGAACGTGCTGGGCGTGCGCAGTATGGTCGCGATGTTCTCTATAGGAAAATAGCGCTTTAGTGTGCGCAAGCGCGAAATTTCAACTGAAACCGCCGGGCTGGAGGAGGTGAATCTGAAGGAGGAGGAAGTCAAAGAAGAGAGGAGGGCATGAACAAGCTATGACGCAGGGGGTGCATGGAACACGGTAGGGTTAAAAACAATTATTCATGCATATGTGGGGCTCTATCAGCATGATTTTGCTGATAGAGCCCCTTTAACTAAAAACCAGAAAATCTAATGACAGAGCCCCTTTAAGCTCTTCTGTATCTTCCTTATGCTAAATCCACTCGTTGCTGCATTTTGTTTTCCCACCAGCCAGGAGAGGATTTAGGAGAAGGGACTTTATATTCCCCGTTCCTTTTGAAGCCACTCTTGGCATTGGCTCAAAAAAATGCAGCAAAATCTGCAAAAAAAAAAAAGCCAAAACCCCAGAGCTTTTCTGCAATGTGTGGGCTCAGCCTTTAGTAGCGAGACAATACAGTGCACCAATCTGAGCGAACACAAGCCTCTGAATCTCAGGCTGCAGCTTGCTATGTTGTGCAAAAGGAAAAATAATCCGACTTTAGAATATTTTCCAATTTTTTTGCTATAAAATACCTCTGAGATCTCTGTTAAAGTCGTGAATCCTTCGAATCTCGCCCTCTAGTTTCGTTCTCATCGCTTTCTCCAAAGTCTCTCTCTTGGATGAAGATTTTACAAGGTTTTCATAGGCTTCGGAGACTCTCTGGATTTCCATCTCCATCTAAAAATGTGCCAAGAGAACGTCATGAGGAGCAAGGCCAACGATACACTCCCTATGTAATGACACGCTGCACCTGTTTCCTCCCTTCCCAAAAATGGAGAGCTCAAAGCTTTAATGATATAAAAGAAAAGAAGCATCTGCTCAATACCCGGGTACACTAAGACGAGGACAAGAGGGGACAGAACAAGGGACCCATCATCACAATATTAAAGACAATTACTTTCTGAAATCTCGCCACTTTGTCGTAACATCCTTCCAGCTCCTGGCGTAGAGAGCGGTTCTCTTCAGACAGAACGGCGACCATCTGCTGTGCCCGGGAAACAATGGCAAATGGGTCGCCCTGCAATTGGGAATACGGGGAGGGTAACGGAGGAGGTCTCATAGGGTCCATCGGGGGAAACTGCTGCTGTTGTTGTTGTTGCTGCTGCTGCTGGCCAAGGTAGGTCTGAGACATCCGATAAAAATCTCCATGGTGAAATTGACTGGATATTTGATGAGGTCGAGGTGTCCCAGAGAAGAATTCGCCATGGCTCGGGGAGGGAAGCTGTTGTTGAGATGGTGACATGGCTGATGGCGGAGGGGACTGGATAAGGCTCATAGATCCCAAGGAGGTAAGAGAAGAGGTGGGACTGTGGTAGTGCGGGGACCTCTGCTGAAGGTGTTGCTGCACATCCTGATTTTGCCTGTGGATGTAAAAAAATATATATATTAAAATACTAAAATAACCCCTTTAAGTGGGGTGCGTCCATAAGGACATCAAAGAGCCCCCTACTCTAGACCCTCCTCTAGTAGCGAGAACAGAGAGAGAGTCAATTCCTTATTGGCAGACACGAGCCATCTTTGTATTACTGTACATACACAACCTCCGCTCCAGGGAAAATCTGATTTTTGTAGAAGGTACCAAGAGCGGGACCCAATACCCCAAGTGATATCCTAAGCAGTTGGATTTTAAAGGAATCCTATCATTGGATCCCCTTTTTTCTGACTAACACATAGGAATAGCCTTAAGAAAGACTATTAATCTCCTAGATGTCTTCTTTGGTAGAAATCTGGGTTTTCTTCAGTATACAAATGAGTTCCATGGCAGCACTGGGGGTGTCTCCAATGCTGCGAGAGAAATCTCCAGCACCGCCTCCATCTTCTTTTGGAACGCCCTCTCCCTGTGTCTTCTTCCGTCCTCGGTTTCGACTTCTAGGCCACAAGAAAAGGGCCGCTTACACAGCTTACAACGTAAGTGGCCATTTTCTTGTGGCCCGGGCATGCGCAGCCGGCTCTGCCCGAGACCTAGAAGATTGAAACCGAGGACAGAAGACGACGCAGGGAGAGGGCGTTCTAGATGAAGATGGAGGCGTCACTGGAGATTTCTCTCGCAGCATTGGGGACTCCCCCAGTGCTGTTTGAGCACTGAGTACCGCCCCCAGTGCTGTTTGAGCGCTGAGTACCGCCCCCAGTGCTGCAAGAGAACACATTTGCATTCCGAAGAAAACCTGGATTTCTACCGAACAATGGGGCGGAGAAGACATTTAAAGATAGGAAGAGAATAGACTTTCTTAAGGCTATTCCTACGTGTTATCGAGAAAAAAAAAAAAAGGGAATCCAATGATAGGATCACATTAAAGGTACAGATCTGTAAAATGAAAATATACTCCCTGACTGACAACAATGAAGCATAAAGAGTCCATAATACAGACTTGTGCGAGGTTCTCACTAGCTCTGGCTCTCTGCTGTCCTGGACCATCATGGGACCTGAACAACGGAGAGTCGGACGACTAAAACAAGGGGTTACACATGAGGGAAGACAGACTATACTGGGATCTGTTGGGTGTCCATTGGTTTTGAAGTGAAACCGTACAGGACTCTTTCCGCTGGACTCTGCAATGTGCAAATGTGAACAAAGCCTTATCAGAAATACAGATGTAGTGGATGGAGCAATGGGACTTTCAGACAGGAATACTCAGCGTGGCACCAAAGATGGATGACCATGCTCTACAGACCTCTGCCATAGGGTCACCCAATGCTGCCTATGGAAACGCACATGTAGCATTGCATGTACAACGACAGCTATTTCTTCCGGCAATTGGATGCAACACAAAAGGGACGGTTTCGATAAGATAACCCCTTTTCAGATTAAACCAGCCCAAGGCCTCTGGTGCACCAATGGCCTCATTTACATACAGTTTTTCTTCTATAAAAGTGACCTACATACAGTGGCCTAACTAGGAATGGCAGGTCCCCATGGCGAGCTTTAGACATGGGTGCAGGTCCTGGTCATGTGATGTCAGGGACGTCACTGAAGTAGGCCTGAAGCCTGCCTGGATCCCGGCGAGGTAAGTAACAGTGTTTGTTATGTTCCCTTACCTTTCCCAGGCCTCCGATCATTATACTCAGGGGTCTAAAGTATAATAATAGCGCTTGTGGGGCCCGCGGCGTCACTTACCAATCCCGGCTACCCCGGTATTTACGCCCCTGCCTACCTAACAAGAGGTATATTGTTTATTGCTGCAATGACAGATGAATATGCTTGGGAATACAAGAATCAGCGCTCAGCGGTGCAAATCATAAATCATATTCACACAGGAAAACTGCAAACGATGTATATATGACTATATAGTACAGAGCGTATTCACAATTCCCACTGGGTACAAATAACATAAAACGCACAGCAGGAGACTAAAGAAAATACATTGTGCACATTGCAGACACAACACCGACCAGACCACAACACTCCAATACACTAACACAAAGACATAGAGAATATACACAGACCTAATGAAACTTCTAGAAAAGTAGTAATGTAGTAACGTACATGAAAAGCAGGCACAGAGCCCAAGGCTAATGAGATCCCCGGCCTTCTCCGGATTATTCGCCGGGCGCTCCCTTCGTCATCCTCTAGAAGCACCAAGTCATTTTTCAGCACCAAATCCCCAAGTGCTTCCCATGTCCCGGGTAATGGAGCGCCGAGGCAAAGGTTTCAGACAGGAGGTAAATTGGCTTTTTAATGCAAAGCCTTATGAAGACACTCGAGTACTGGGATCTCTGCGAGAAGTAAATTGGAAATCCTGAAGGCAGGACGGACGCCTTGTGATGTTGTGTGTGACTGAAGCTGTTGGGACCAGTCAGGATCGTAGCGTCTGCCCACATCCAGAAGGTGGATCTATAGACGTGTGTCATTAATAGGAATGTAGGTCACATCCCTCACACGGCCGATTCACAGGTGTAATTTATCAGCCATCAAGAATGTACACGACTGGTTTCCCTACTTCATTTCACTAGCGCCTTCTTCTGCACTAATTCAGACACGTACTTATTAAAAGATTAAACGCTGTGCGATCTCTCTCAATGGCTATGGCAACATGGAGTCACATCTGACCAGCAGAACTGTCAGCATATGTACAGAATACAATCACCACAATCAGATTGGGATTGCACAGCAAACATGGCAGAGGATGCGGATCTGATTCCCATGCAGAAAACTTATCCAATACAACAGTGCAAAATCTGCTCCTCAAACTCACCAAGTCTACACCTGCCCAAAAGGAAAGGCCACCATTGCCATCCTTCCAAAATAAAATAGAAAAGAAGCAATTCTGCTTTCACTCATTTATTAAAAACATACTAGATATTATTTAAGGTCAGGCCATTGCAGACTTAAAGGGATCCTATCACTGGATACCCCTTTGTTTCTGACTAACACGTAGGAATAGCCTTAAGGAAGGCTATTCTTCTCCTACCTTTAGATGTCTTCTCCGTGCCACCGTTCGGTAGAAATCCCGGTTTTCTTCGGTATGCAAATGAGTTCTCTTGCAGCACTGGAGGCGGGCCCTAGCGCTCAAACAGCACTGGAGGCTTCCCCAATGCTGCGAGAGAACTCTCCAGCGCCGCCTCCATCTTCTTTTGTAACGGCCTCTCCCTGCGTCTTCTTCCGTCCTGGGTTTAAATTTTTAGGCCTTGGGCAGAGCCAAGTGTGCATGCCCGGACCACAAGAAAATGGCCGCTTACACCAGCCATTTTCTTGTGGACCGGGCATGCACAGTCGGCTCTGCCCAAGGCCTAGAAGATTGAAAGCCAGGACGGAAGAAGATGCAGAGAGAGGCCGTTCCAGAAGAAGATGGAGAGTTCTCTCACAGCATTGGGGACGCCCCCAGTGCTGCGAGAAAACTCATTTGCAAACCGAAGAAAACCGGGATTTCTACCAATCAGTGGTGCGGAGACAACTAAAGGTAGGAGAAGAATAGACTTTCTTAAGGCTATTCCTACGTGTTAGTCAGAAAAAAAGGGAATCCATTGATAGGATCCCTTTGTAGACCCTGTGCAGTCTTATTTTGCAGTCACACTACCTTCAGGAGGTCTTCCACTTATTGCTTACATATGGCAGGTTAACCATAAGTAGAGGACAGACAGAAGGAGCATCACTACAGCCTGAAACAATACATGACATTTTTAATCAACACTACTTAGGAATTCCCAAGGTGACCTTAAAGGCCGTGTTCACAGATTTCACCCCCAAATCCATAATACATTACCCCCAGAATCCGCCTCCCATTGTTTTCAATGGGGGACAGAGATCGCCGCAGGACGTGGAAAAAAGAAGCGTCCTGCTCGATCTTGCTGCGGATCCGGGACTCCCTCCTGGTTAGGCCCATTCATCCAGGTCTACACAGGAGCGGGATGCCACGACAGAATGCTGATGCACTGCATCGGCGTCCCATGGTGGCCAGACCGCGACAAAAATGAAGAGGAATATGTGAACATACCCAAAGGGTTATTCCTATCTCAGCAAGACATTGCCAAGACGTGAATCCCACTGTAAGGTCGGACCTTATCGCAGTATTCAGTGGAGATCACAATGTAGATTTCCATTGTTCTGCTGAAACATTGCTCAGGACATACATTGCAGGCAGTACGTCACACTACATAGAAGTATACAGAGACGTACCTGGATGAGCCGTATTCTGGAGGTGGCTGATAACGGACCATTGGACCATCTGAACGACTGCCTCTAGGATCCCCGTAGTGATGTCCCATGTCCTTCGCTTTTCCTTGAGTTGGCAGAGTGGAAATATTTTTGAAGGGGTAGTCCGGAGGCGGCCCCCTGTGCTCCATCTTTTGCCCACCACTCTGTGATGGATTCTTGTATACTTCATTTGACCCAGAGGTTTTATAGAAGTCTCCCGGCTGTGGGGACAGAGGGGCGCTGGTAACAGGGGCATGGGCCTTCACCCCACTAGTAGCCAGTGACAGCTGCATAAGGCGTTCACTAAGGGAGCGTACATGGCCCTGCTTTAGGTCCTTGAGGCCGTCATCCTGATGAACTTTCCCTGTGTTAACCCTCTGAACCGTGGGGCGACCCTCTGTCCTCATTTTCTGATTGGTCACACCAGTTACATAGAAAGCAGCTCCAACACTAGTATGAGGTTGTCCCCGGAAATACTGAGACTGAACTTTGGCCTCTTCGTACGTCGGGAGCTCTTCACTGTTCTGGGCTCTCAGCGGTATCTGTTTCTCCATCATATTCTCCACTTGGATCTCCTGCCCTTGTGGCTCCTGGCGGGCAGCATGTGGAACTAACTGGGGGTCTTGAGGATTCAGTCCCTCGTTCTGAGATAGCTGCCCACCGCCATAGGAGGGCACATTCCCAGTCGCTTGTTGATGCAAGGCCAGCAGGTTACGGTTGTCATTAGGATTTCCGTACCGGAGCTGCTCCTGCAGCAGTCTCTGCAACACTGTGGTGGCTGCTTGCTCTTCTGAAGTCCTCATCTCCAACAGTGTCGCCTCAAAACTGGAATCCGAGTGACCTGCAACAGCAGCAATTAGGCATTAACTTTGTGAACCAGAGCATAGGAAGCGATTTTAAAGTTTAACCCGACCGAGCCCAAAATTGGCATTATAGCAATGTGACAATCGTGTGCCGGGTCAGAGATGGGATCACCTACCGAGCCATGCACACTAAGAAATCTGTTGCAAAAGCCACCGTTTTAACAACTTTTAAAGAGGAGCAGACACCAGTTTTCCCAATACACACATTACCTGAAATGAACATGCCCATGAGGACACTTCATTCGAAATGAGAGATCAAACTCCCTTGTTGTCCTGATCGGTGGGTGCCTTGGTGGTCGGACCCCAAGTAATCTGCAACTTATCCTCTATATCATAAGTCTGCAACCTCCGGCACTCCAGCAGCTTCCTGCTCAACTGTTCTTGCAATTTCTATTGAAGTGAATGGAGCATGCTGGGGGCTTGCAATTTCACAACCGCTTTAGTGCTGACGGTTGCTGACCCCTACCCTATAGTATGGATAGGAGATAACTCTCCAGTGCTGCCTCCATCTTCCTCAGGAACGGCCTCTCTTTGAGTCTTCTTCCGGCAATGGCTGCAAACTTCTAGGCCTCGGGCAGCCAACTGTGCATGCCCGCCAGCCACAAGAAAATGGCTGCTTACAATACTGTGTAAGCGGCCATTTTCTTGTGGCCGGAGGGCATGCGTAGTCGGCTTTGCCCTAGGCCTAGACGTTTGAAGCCAACCCCCAGAAGAAGACCCATTCCTGAAGAAGATGGAGGCGGCGCTGGAAAGTTCACTCGCAGCATTGGGGACGCCCCCCTTGCTGTTTGAGCGCTGGGGCCCGCCCCCAGTGCTGCAAAAGAACTCATTTGCATACCTACGAAAACCAGGATTTCTACGGAACTGTGGCGCGAAGAAGACATCTAAAGGTAGGAGAAGAATAGCCTTTCTTAAGGCTATTCCTACATGGTAGAGACAAAAAAAATTGAGTTTTACTGATAGGATCCCTTTAAGATGGGAATGAATCTCCCTTTAATAATATACACAATAATATACACAACATGCAATGTGATATCCGGTGACAAATCCATTTTAACTCACTTATGTAATTAGGTTTTCAGAAGAATACGTTACAAACGGCCATTCTAAGTCCAAGAAGACCATAATTTAGTAGAAATGTTACCTATTTCTGTCTGGTGAGAGTCGCTGCCCACCAACACTGCGCTGTTTTCCTGCTCATGAGGAGGTCTATGAACGTAGGAGGAATGTTCTCTCTGCCGCCGTCTTCAGTCTGAAAACACATTTAAAATGTATATTAGACAGGTACGGAGAGCCAAAAATGGAAAACTGGAGCTGTGAAGCCCGTGGGTTTAGTAAAATAGCAGAAAGAGTCTACAGACCTAAAGGAATCATCTAGATTTTGAATAAATTAAGGATATCTAGTTCGGCCCGGTTCCACTCCGTTCCTGCAAGCAGCACTTTTCGTGCGGAAACCACACGGACCCCGTTATAGTCTATGGGGTCCGCGGGTTCCTTTAGGTAACTGCTTCTTTATACAGATTAGGATTCCTTTCAGGGGGTCCCCAAGTGGATTTCCCGAACGGAAACCCATGCGCAGATGTAAACCCGGCCTTAGAGGTGACCCAACAGTGCATGGGATGTCTTATGTTCTCCCCCACTAATCCTTCAGCAGCTTGCAATGTCAGTATAGTGAGCCTATATACGGGCTAAGGGGTCTGCAAAAATAATGTCAAGGGAATAGGAAATGTATCCAGTCCTCCTATTGTGGTGCAACTGGAATTGCCTTTTAATCTATTGCACACCTTCATAAAATGCAATGCTAAAAATTTGCAAAAGATGAACATACAACACCAAAATAATTTCATCATCCAAACAATAGCAGCAATTCCAGAGAGTAAAACACAAGCAGACACCTAAACAACTGTAACGCCATAAAGGTGCAGGGCGGATCATAAAACTCCTACAATAGCAAACACCCAGTCCACATTCTTTGTAGATGACAAGCGAGGTAAGGGAAAAAAAGACAGCAAAACCTACAAGTAGGTGCCACGGCCTATGCAAGCTATTGCACATGTCCCGTAAGACATGCTAACCCGAACACTTTAAGGGTACATGCATCAGGATTACATGCAGATTTTCTGCACGGATTGCAAGGTGAATAATCACAGCATGAAAATCCGCACCAAAATCCGCAATCTATTATGATCCTAAAGAAATGATGAATGGATATTAATCCTGCAATCAGGATTCAGGAATTTTAATGTATTGGATAAGGATTTTCTTTCAAGTCAGACCGAATGGATTTTGCTCATCATGAACACGTCCTGACACTATAATCTACAAACTGGAGCATTTCAAAGCAACACTTGGCGATTCCCTTGACTCTGATGGCACCAGAATATAGCAAAGAGCCCATCAGGGTTAACCTCTCACCTCCCGCCTCCCAAGACGTCCTACATTGTTTAAGACCACGTGACCTTAACTTACATTGTAACCTAAACACAATAAATTAGATACTCACAAAGTGACAAGATGGCTCTGGCTTAGATAAGCGCCGCTCTATGGTGGTATTTTCCACTTTCGCGTGTATTACGAGCCATGTGCACATAGGTCTCAGGTCTGGTCCCAAGAGAGGACATAATGTATATTGCATTATGCTGAGACTCCGTGTCTGCCTGAAGCCCTTCATTAAATGTAATATAATACCGCAATTGGTATTTTCATCTGTCATTCATATCCCCCCCCCCCCCCCAGACGATTTGCAACCAAACAACCGGCACCAGAATGGTTAAAGCGACCTTCCGATGCATATGCATAACGCATAGCTCAAATACCTGGCCCCCTCTTTGTAAGGTGGCGTACTTGTAGTGAATTAGCCACCGCCAATGTATAATAGCACCAAATCTGATCCACCTGGTGTACTAAAAATACTTGCAAAATATCAAATCACGCTACAGGGTTGCACCCTTTGCTAAGACTGAATACAACCGGGGCTGTGGCGTCCGCCGGCCAAGACTCCGAGGCCTCTATGTTATAGACTTTTGGGTACGGTCACACCGTGTGGTTATAATGCAGTCGTGACATCATGGTCGGGTTATGACCACACCACAGGATTGCACCATTAGTTTCCAAGATTTGTCAAGCTAGTGGTGTGAATAAGGATCAAACCTCAGCAGAAGGGACATCTAATGATCTCCTCAAGGACGAGCCAGCAATGATGAAGCGCTTCCTCCAGTTCTACCAGTGATATCATTTTCCCGTGCAGGTCCCGGCCTGCAGACTTGTACTGGATATAGGCAGCTCTGGCACCTGCTAGGGAGTAATTAATGCACCCGTACCTAACGAAAAAATGTAGGGTGGTGCAACCTACCCCGAGCCTACCAGGAGAGATAACATTACTTCCTCATCCCAAAGGTTACAGTGAGGCAATCCCTAATACGTATCATACTGAAGATACAGGGAGTATGTGTAATACTGAAATATATCCGAGCTCGTATACCGTCACTACAACGTGCCTGTATATACAAGATACTCTGCAGTAAATGGGAGATTAAGCCGCAGGAAATCAAACTGGATTGTGAACTTCCTTCCAGATCTGGCCCTTTGTAAGGACTAATAGCGGCCATTAACTCCTTATTACAGGGCTCGGTTTCATCCGTCCTACCTGTAATACAGCTTTACATTCCCACACACTGCCTGCATGTTACATATACCGTACTTATAGTCACTATAGGGTTAGTGCTGAAGGTTGGATTAAAGAACCATCATGGATTACATTTCATTGTATAATGGATGGAGCCAGCTTTGTGGATTTAGGATCTTTTCCCTTCTTAGGCCCGGTTCACATCTGTGCATGGGTTTCCGTTCGGGGGGTTCGCTCAGGGACCTCGAACTTGAGGCTGAAGACCCCGACTGCCGGAGGCTTATATCTATATAATATATACAGGATTATATATATTATATACAGAAACCCTGGACACGACTATTGCTGTGAAACTACAACTCTCAGCAGGCGCCATTCGCTGCTGTGTGCACTGATGTAGATCATTGGTAATATTGGACCCAAAGAGTTACCAAGCAAGAGGAGGACCCCCGCTGGGACTGCTCGGCGTGCCGCCATAGGGCCCCAATACAAGCGGACGACCCAGAGAAGGACCATATAAAAGGACTCGGCTGCAGGTTACAGACCCTTGTCCAGCATAATGGTTTTCACACCCCAGCATGCTCTAGATCAGGGGTAGGGAACGTACGGCTCTCCAGCTGTTGCAAAACTACAACTCCCAGCATGCATACTGGCTCTGCTGTTCTTGGAACTCCAATGGAAGTGAATGGAGCATGCTGGGAGTTGTAGTTTCACAGCAGCTGGAGAGCCAAAGATTCCCTACCCCTGTTCTAGATGTTCGTTTCCAGCATAGCAGAGCTCAATCAGCGCTGACAATGTGACGGATGTGTGTCACACGTAACGAGTGCTTTGCTTCATTACCATGTGTCACTCCGAGTGATTCAGCTCCTGTGACTGTACCAGGAGTGTAGCTTTCACTTACCGCCACGTGACCGGACCTGAACAAGTTCCCATCGAGTAGAAGCAATAATTACAAAGCCCACATCAATACCCATAATTCATTGCAAGAAGGATCCCCATAGCTGAGGCCCTTAGAAATAAAGAGAATTTCACCCAAACATAAAAAATGCAGCAACTAGAAATACAGGACCTAGTGTTGCCCCAATAAAAAATAAAAAAAGTGAATGTAAATTGTTAAAATAAAATTTGCAAATCAAAACCGGTAGAGAGAGTAAGCTGTGCGGTTCAGTAGACGTATTCCAGAGCGGCCCGCATTCTTCTGCAGCGGAGGGTGTGGTGAGAAGCAGGTGTATGGATGGGAGCCAGCCCGGACTATCCATACCACACAGGCTGAGTCACCTGAGCAACAATCCTATACACAGGAGGGAAGAAATCATTAAATGTGTTCCCATCGTTGTAAATGCAGGACACATAGGGAGCATGCACCAGAACGAATGCAAAAGAGCGAGCGGGGTAGTCATTCACGTGGGGGCTTATCCTTAAAGAGGAAAACTAGGACAGCCACAAGATAGGCTATAGCTGTCCAATACGTGGGAGTGGTGGGAAAGCAGGGTGCCGAAGTCTGGTGGCCACTATGACTGGAGAGGAGGCAGAACAGGGGCCCGAGGGCAGACAGATGCAATGTGGTTCCTGGTCGGTGTCCGCTCTGTACACTATATAGATGAAAACTGGTATTTTGCTGACAGGAACATGAATTGGATCATACAAGTGTATTGTTGCTTTGTAATAATAGAAAGGATCTCTCCCGGTCATGTGTATAGCCACGACAAAGCTGAGATAACATTGCTAGCCGCGAGGGCACGCCTTCCTTTCTGACTTTTTTCCTTCACTCTGCAATATCGGTCACGGCCGCGGGCAATTCTATCATTCCCAGGAGTGATAAAACGTCGCCTCCTGTACACCGTAGGGACTGTATGGGGACATTACAGAGGCCCTGCATTGCTGGTCTATGACACCTCAGTATGGTAGGTATGTCTTTCTGTATGACGCAAAGCAAAAAAAACTCAATATACTTCCATAGGAGGCCAAAGCCATACACAGACTCAGTAGGGTCTGATGTAAAATCTATAATGGGGCCCCAACAGATCTCGTGGCATTTAGAATAATGGTATATTTTGTCTGCAATAGAAGGGCCAGGGCCGGATAGCGACTGCTGCTTCTGCCCCCCGTATAGCTGCACCCCTAGCTGCTGTTTTATGACCAATGTGTGGATTTTCAAGTAACTATAGATTATGTGCATGATAGTCCTAGATACACGGTAATAATTTATCCCCATCCACAGAATAAGGCCCGGTTCATATCTGCATTCCAGTTTCCGTTTGGGGACATCCCGAATGGAAACCTAATCCTCATAAAAAAGCGGTTACCTAAGGAAACCCGTGGACCCCATAGATCATAATGGGGTCTGTGTGGTTTCCGCACGAAAAATGCGAAAAGTAATGTTCCGCTTGCAGGACTTTTCTCTCCGCATATTTTAAGCGAATAGGGGAATGGAAAGGCCTGAACGCAAAAGTGAACTGGGCCCAGTCAGATAGCTCAATAGTTGCACAATTTCATTAAACTATGCATATGAGGTTCAGGTGCAATTGGGGCGTGTCAGAGCTTCCAAGGACTCCACCTCTTGGTCTGAATCTCCGCCCTGTACGATGGACCGACAATCTCTTCCTATCCCTGAGCACCACTTGCCAATTGCTGACGCTGGGCACATGCGCCTGATGTTTCCCGGTCGGAGCCCTTGGGTGCTATGACACGCCCCCACTGAACTTGAGCCAAAGTTATGTATCACAAAAAAATAAAAATTCAGTCCTACATTGCTCTGTGACTGTTCTGATATTGAGGTTCCTGGTCAGACGTCACATTGCTCCAGAGTAAACTTAAAGGGATTCTACCACTAAATCGCTGTATTTTCTGCTTTAGACGTCGGAATAGCCTTTAGAAGGTCTATTCGTCTCTTACCTTTAGACATGGTCTCCGCCGCACTGTTCCTTAGAAATACCGTTTTTTTACCGGTATGCTAATGAGTTTATCCGCAGCAATGAGGGCAGGCACCAGCGCTCAAACAGAAATAGGGGCGTCCCCACTGCTGCCCGAGACCTTCTCTCCAGCGACGCCTCCATCTTCAGCTGCATCCTCCCCTTCTCTATCGTCTTCCTTCTTCGTCAGCTCTGACGCCTGCGCAGTCTTGCCTGGCGGCCTCGAAAATATGGCCACCGGCTGGCATGCGCAGTCGGCTCTACTAGTATCTCACTGGCAGAGCCGACTGTGCAGGCGTCAGAGCTGACAAAGCAGGAAGACAACAGAAGGGGAGGATGCAGGTGAAGAAGGAGGTGTCGCTGGAGAGAAGGTCTCGGGCAGCAGTGGGGACGCCCTCATTGCCGTTTGAGCGCTGGGGCCCGCCCCCATTGCTGCAGAGAACTCATTTGCATACCAGTAAAAACCGTCATTTCTAAGGAACAGCGTGGCCGAGATCACATCTAAAGGTAAGAGGCGAATAGACTTTCTAAAGCAGAAAAAACAGCGTTTTAGTGGTAGAATCCCTTTAATGGGGCTTTCTTATAAGATTTCTCAGCTGCCCTATGTACTGGCAGTATAAGGTCCAATACTTCATGCACCCCGCCAGGTTCCAATCTAAAGTTACCTACATATATACACAAGTACATCCCACTAGTATACACCGCTGCAGCCGTCCTGGTGTTTTACTGTGGACAGAAATCTGTTTGCTGCAGATTCCAGAGGGACGGAGAATAATATAAAACCGCGGAATGCAGAACAAAGGCCAAAACTGGGCGGAAATCTGAGTCATTTCAATGCTCTGCATACACTTAACAAGGGGACACGGATCAAAGGACAACTGATACTTCTGATTTACCAAGGCCACAGCAAACCTCCTAGAGGTAAGGCTATTCAGCAAGGAGACAAAAAGCTAGGGCTACCTTTGTGCTCCGAGGAGATGTCAGTTAACCCACCTGCTGCCAGAGCCAAGGAGAAGGATGGAGAGAACGATTCTCAAGTGGCAAGAAAAGAATGTAGCTGGTGCAAGAGATTCTTCAGGAGGCGCTACTATCTACCGAGCGCACGGGAAATCAAGGGATTGAGAAAGAAAGTCAAGTATTACAATACAGGATGAATACGGAGGATGCCGGGCCTTGACTTAGGTTGCAAAAAGAAGTGTTGTATATTGCAATATATAAGATTTTATAAGACAAATATTCCCTTATCAACTGATTTCACACTTTGCAATCCACCAGCAATCTTAAGTAAAACCTGCAATAAATCTAAGAATAATACATGCAGATTTAGCAGTAAGGACAGGTCATCAGTAGTACCATCCGGCACCCACACCGATCAGACGTTCTCAATAGTTGATACACAGAGAATAGAGCAGGAAGCAGGTAGCACCATTCCCTATGTAGTGGTCAGACCAAGTACTGCAGGTCAGCGCCACTCACTTGAAGCAGCAATGACTCCATTCAATCACTATGTGAAAGAGCTGTCTGCTTTGTGTTCTATTCTCCTTGCTGTCTGATGGGGAGATCCGTGCGTCAGACCCCCTCCAATCTGATATTGATGCTTATCCTAGAATATGTCATCAATGTTTTTAGCCTAGAAAACCCCCTTAATACTGAAAACAAATCGCAGACTCAAACTATTCTATCCAACCAGGGCGGGGGAGTCAGTAGGCCGAACCACAGACTTCTTCATTCCTCTACAGACTGACTCAGACTCCTTCACAAAAGTCTAAGGCCTGCGTTTGGGCCATTCTGTTTCCTTACACGCATGAAAAATGTGGAGGGGGCAACATGGTGGCTCAGTGGTTATCAATGCAGCCTTGCAGCGCTGGAGTCCTGGGTTCAAATCCTGCCAAGGACAACATCTGCAAGGAGTTTGTATGTTCTTCCCGTGTTTGCGTGGATTTCCTCCCATACTACAAAGACATACTGATAGGGGAAAATGTACATTGTGATCCCTGTATCATATATCCCTGTATGGGGCTCACAAACTACATTTAAAAAAAAAAAATATATATATATATATATATATATATATATATATATATATATATATATATATATATATTAATAACTGTATAATATAATTACTCATTTTATTTAGAATGGGAGTCAGTAACTTTTTCCCAACTCCGAGCACAGTTGGTCCAAACTCCAGGGCGCCCCATGTAACCCCAGGTAGTGTCTATAATCTATAGTACAGAACTACAGACGTATTATATATATATATATATATATATATATATATATATATATATATACACACACACGCCTTCGCTCTGCCGTGTGCATTCCCCTCATTTTTCTTGTTGTTTTTACGCCGGCCCATAACTTGATTGCTGTTTCCTATCGGATTAAATGCAGATGGATGTTGGAAAAGTAGTGGTTGTGACAGAGAGGGGGGTAAGGCAAGTAGACACACACAGGAATCTACAACCGTACCAGGGAAACGCACCAATACCAAAAAACCTTGCAACTCCATCCCCCACTAGGATGCCTCCCCCTACATAAAGAAGTGATGCTGATGTAACAGGGTTGGAGCCGCTGCCTCCTCGCTGATGAGAATCATGTGAGGCTCCAAAATCCAGTGCAGAACCGCTCTGCAGCCAACGCTCTGCAAGTCATTAGACAGGCTAAGAAATGGAACTCGGTGACCCAAGAAAGAGCAAAGCAATGTAAGAGAAAGCAGTAATAAAGGCGATATCAGACCGCCATACCAAAGTCTTACAAACCCTGCGGACTTTGCCCTGGTAAGCCGAGACTTGGGAGAGGTTCCATATCCTCCGTCTGCTCCGAGCATGTCTGATGTCATTGTGTTCGGCAAGACTTTTCTCTCCAGTGTCCCCCTCCTCCCTTTTATTGACTGGTTGATAAGCAGAGACTATTCATGTCACTACAAACGCTAGGATGTGCGGACAGAGTTTACCTTCATTGTCAGGAGAGTTGTCAAGTTTTGTTGCCTTGAGAAAGGTATAACAAGGAAGCGAGCCTTCTGCATTGTAACCTAATATTAACCATTAAAATCCCCGCTCATACACACAAAACTCTCCAACCGCTTCTACTGTGAAGATATATAGAAGGAGCGAATACAGCAGAGTTACCCGAACATCAAAACTGCTGCAGCCTGATATTACATCACAGAAGACAAGGAAACGCTATGAAAAGTCAATGGAAAAACATTGTTGTCTATTGCGATAAAATATCAAACTGCAGAAGGTTAACCAATTGCAGAAGTTCGGGTTAACTCTGCTACAGGTGTGATATATACAGATTATTACCGCTCTGTGGTATATGGGGAGATCACCACTAGTGTATTGCACTGCTAATAAGTTACTATGTCAGGACTAATCAGAGTAAGTTCACACAGAGGCCGCCTCAGATTCTGGACCAAAATACGGGTAGCTGCGACTGGATGCTGGTGCAGTGCAGTCGCGCAGTCCGCTCCAGATTAGGCCAAAATGAATGGACCTAGTCCGGAGGAGGGAGTGTCTTCAGGCCGAATTATAAGACGAATCCGCCCGAAGAATGAGCAGGTCGCTGCTTTTTTCCAGGAGCCGGAACAAACGGCTCCCGGAAAAAAAGAACTGACCGGCTCCCATTGATTTCAATGGGAGCCATCTTTCTTGGTCAGGATTTTGATGCCTCAACATCCTGACCAAAATACCCCGTGTGAACCAACCCTGTTATATGGACACCAAGATGCTACACTCCACGTTGGCACTGGACATATACTGTATACCCAGGTGCAGGCCGACCGATGGCTGACTTTACTCATGGCATCCACTTTTGGTCAATGATCAGCCAACTTACACAGACTGCACATTAGTTAATGGGATCGTTGATCAGGTGACCACACGACTGCCGTCCCATATGGGATGTGTATGGCCACCCTTAGACAAGTGCCCTTTTATCAGGAGCCAGTGCTTGTGTCATCTCCGTAGTCTTCCTCCCTGCAAACACTGTATTGCAAAAAGTGAAATGAACAGTAAAATCCCATTCTATGAACTGACCTGACGTGTCACTTTACACAGTGGATGTTTTCTATAGTGCATGCATGCTACTTGTTTAGATCACATCCACTTTGCTGCTATAGTACAACGCTGTGAATAATTTTTTTTACCGCAGGTGAAATCTGAAGCAAATACGTCCCATGTAGATGAAACTTAATATTAAAGAACAAGCAACTGCACCGCTTCTGTGATGATCAGGTAATGGCACACTTTGGGGAGAGACCGGAGCCCCGAGGGCGCGATCACACGTGCCATTTATAGCGACTCGAGCTGTATACTCCCTCGCCCTTTACAATCGACTCCTGACATAAACTGCATCAAACCTGGAACCCGTAAGAAGAGCGACACTGATAAATACACGCCGGTTTTGCAATACAACGTAGCAATGAAAGGGTTAGTACTTCTGTAACCAGGAAGCTTGGCAGGCCTCTGGAGTGGGGCCATTGAAACGGAAACTCTGCACTCAGTGGCCAGGGACAGACAAGGAAAGATCAGCAAAAAAAAAAAAAAATCCCAATTCGCAGGAAATCCGTCAGCATGTAGGAATCTGCGAGCGCTTACCCTCTAATCACATACACACCGACATCTCCTGGACTCCAGCCTCGTAAGTATCACATACGCCTGTAACCATGAGGCAAAAGCCGAAAAATACAAAGCGCGGGATGAAGAAATCTAATCTAGATAAGTATATAAGTAATCCGAACTAGACCGGGACACCAGTACGGCTCAGGAGAACGGTCACGTACCCGGTGTGAGCGATCACAAAACTGACGTTATTATACACCTTGTGCTACAGAAAGCTAAAGTCACATGTAAGAAAAAGCTGCAGATAAAAAATGCGTTTTTTTCTGCAGTATTTTTTCCCCTATAGGTTTTCGAAATTGCAGCATGTCAATTATACCTACGGAAATGCCGGCGGTTTTCCAAGGAGTAGGATTGGAGCAGAAAGTCTGCAAAGGAAAACGTCTGCAAACTTTCTGTGATGTATTGCTGCCGGAGTTTATCACGGGACGCTACAGGGGGCCTAACCGAAATCTCAGTCATTTTGTTGGTCCTGTAAAGGCAGCAATTTTTTTCTGCTGCTTATTTGCCACATGAGGCCTTAGCGATATACGACAAAAGAAGTAAATGCAAAGTCATTAAATGCTGCAAGAGTTCTCGCAGCATTGGGGACGCCCCCAGTGCTGTTTGAGCGCTTGGGCCCGCCTCCAGTGCTGCGAGAGAACTCATTTGCATACCGAAGATTTCTACCGAACAGCGGCGCAGAGAAGACATGTAACGATAGGAGAACAATAGACTTTCTTAAGGCTATTCCTACGTGTTAGGGAGAAAAAAAAAATAGGGTATCTAAGGATCCCTTTAAGCATCTCCTTAGGCTCAGTTCACACCTGCGTTCAGGCCATTCCGTTCCGCTATCTGCATAAAATATGCAGAGGGAAAAGTCCTGCACGCAGCAATCTTCTCATGCGGAAACCACACGGACCCCATTATAGTTTATCCGCTTTATTATGCGGATAGGTTTCTGTTCAGGGAGTCCGCTTGGGGAACCTGGGCCTCGAAGGCGTTCTTATAGAATGACATAAATAACTATGGTCAGAAGTGCCCAGATTTGTTCTGCAGAGATTACAAGGGCCACTACGGCCCGGATACAGAGGGCGTATTCTGCGGGACAATAGCAGATATTATGGCACAGTGTATAATCCTTCTTACAAATCTAGTGGACGGGATAACAGAACAGGGAACTGTAGTCTGGGCAGTCTGCAGATATCTTAGAGTCGTCCCCATCCAGCAGATTCTGTGCAGATCATTTATATACCTTAGGGTCTAACACACCAAACCCTACGGCCTCTCCCCATCCTGTACCATAGGTGCCATTACTCTCCGCTATATAAGTGGCCGTGTGTCTATTGTTCTGGTCCTCCGATGGACACATCAGCACAGATGTGAACATAGCAATAAGATCAGTCAGGAGAATACGGCCTACATGTGGACTGGGTATCCCGGACTGAACACAGTCACGTTCATGACCACTTTGGGATTGATGGAAACCGCCATGCACAGCGCTCATGGGCAATCTGATATCTGTTCCCATCAGCCTCATAGACACTGAATTGCCCATATACTGCTGACAGCGGCAGAACGCGATTCTGACAAGCAAGGAATGAAGAAAAAAAGCGTAATTCGCAAAACGATCTGTATTTCGCTCTTCACATAAACCCGCCCTAGCCCAGTGCTCAAATGACTCAATATAAAACGCGTCGGGCACAGAAAAAAAACATGAGAAAACAATGGCCGCGTTACAATGAGCATAACCTTATCCGAAAGCGTAAGCCATCTTATCCAAAATCAATAGACGTGTGTGCGACGTGATCCGACAAAAAAAACAGAAACTGTCACGTTGTCTCCCATTAAATGACATACAAGGCTATAGAACTGCAATTGTAATAATAATGAGGCAATCTGGTTACTTATAGGTTTCCATAGGAATCGCAGCGACGCACCGTCCGCCTCCTCCACAGTTCTGCAGTTGCAGGAGAACATAAAGAGGGAAATCTCACAGAGGCCACGGCCAGTGGGGGTCAAATATTCCCTTTAATCTACAGATTCTTTCACATTTGATAGGCTTTAATCCCGTGACCTGCTGACCTCACATTCCTCGGTATCTCTGTCACAAATGGACCATTCACAGGGCCAATCCGCAGCTCTATTACACAACGGCGACTGCGGCACCACAATCCAGTAGTTGTTCCCAACTATGTGTAATGTTATATCCAGCTATTCACTCTGATAAACTTTAATAGAGAGGCGCGAGTCCTGAGAAAAAGCAGAAAAGGGAGCGGGCACGTTTATACAGTGATTTAAGGAGGGGGGCTAGGGCAATCCTATTAAAGGGGTTGTCAGAGACTCAGGCCAAATGACCAAGCCGGTATCAGATCGGTGGAGGTCCAAGACCAGCACCTGCACTGATCAGATGTACTGGCTGCTAGAAACCATGTACAAGTGAACTGGTGCAGCTCTCCAGGGGTCACTACAATGTATGGAGCTAGAATCCCAGGCGCAGAGCTGACGATTTGTGCAGGTTCTGGGGGTCAGATCCCAAATGATCAGATAGCAATGACCTTTCCTGTGGACCTGGTGACCTATCCTGCCGACACTTGGCACCGCCATCAACCAGCTTTTCAAAACTGCGCGTCCGCTTTACAAATCAGTGAGGTCACTTTCATCGGACACATGGCTTACGTGCAGCTCATGAGAATGGGGGTGACCTGGAATACCAAGCACAGCCACTATACAATATATGGTACTGTACTTGGTAAGCAGAGAAGGGGTCACAGAGCTCACCCATGTGGGTGAAATGTGGATTTTCTCCAATTTCACCCTCTGCAAGGTATAAGGTAAATACTGCTGCAAAATCTGTAGTAAACTAACAAGGAACATGCGGATTTTGCTGCAGATTTATGGCAGAATCTGCACTTATAGGTTACCTACAGATTTGGAGTGTGAATGTTCCATCTACAATGGTGCACAGTTTCAGAATCTCATGTGTATAAATTGATCTGTGGTACAAATTATGTAATCTGCAACATGTCAATTCTTTCTCAAGATTTCACCCTCTGCAATGGGAATATCCGTATTCATTCTGTGTCCGTGCAACCCAAGATGCACGGGCAAAGTCATTTTTATATTTGCAATCACGGATCCACAACAAGAATCATATGATCCCCTACAATGTGCAAGTGCTGCAACTGTGGTCACCCTAGGACATGCTTCATAATTTGCAGTTCTTATATATAATGTCAAATACCCTGGATGAACCTCAATAGGATGAAAGGTAGAAATTGTAGAAGCGGTAAAGGTTAGAAGCCCCCGCTCTCTGCAAAACAGAGCGGCTCAGGCAATGGTCTCAGGAATCCTAATGAATAATGGGCCACGTTACACATAAAGGACGGAGCGGGCAGATGGTCATCAGCTATGCAGCAGTGCTTCAGGACAAATCGTGTGTAGTCAAGTGACATAGGGACACTGCGCGCTCTGGTCGGGCAGGAATCTACGCCGTCTGCCTTTTTCCAAACTTTATAAGTATCAAAATATAAAAACAAGACTTAAACAAATAAAAATGCAACTTCCTGCAGAGACGAGACCATGAATGTCGTGGCCATATTTGCAGTGCGTCCGGATTGTTGCTTAGAGACTCGTGCTGGTTGCTCCCTGGACATTTGTATGGCAGGGGGAGGAGAGGATCCTGTGGAGGGAGAATGTGGTACTGCGGTTTCCTGGAGACAGGAATCTCATGCTCCCACCCCAGGTCTCCAGCCACGTAGGAGCCCTCCCTGCCAAACTCCACTCCTCCCTTCCTCTGTCCCTGGAAAGACTGGCCAAGAGGTGAATGACAAGGGGAGGGAAGGCGAGAGGTGGGACGCTGCTCAGAACAGGTGGGAGACAGGTGTGTTAGACTAAGGAGCATCCTGCCCGTGCCAGAGCCCTGCACCGCACCGGCCTCAACCGAACAGGGCAAAAAATAATAAATAAAAAAGTAGATACATTGTTGCAACCCTAAAATAAAAAAGTAACATGTTATTTATATCTACGGGAAGCAGCAAGGTCCTGGACCCTGTAACGTATATTCGGCTGCACGTCATGAAGTCAATCTGTGTACAACGCTGTGGTCTACAACGGTGCTACAGGAAACAAATAACATACGGATACATTGTAGGAATCAGGACATTCCATCTAATGGCAGATACAGTCGGCCCCATTGCTATAGACGGTATCCGGACCATCTGACTGTTCTATTCCTTCCATCGGGTCCTACAGTATAGCTGTGTTTAGTTCGTGTAGCGCCGTAGTAGACCGCAGCGTTGTACAGTGATTGACGTCATTACATATCTCCCCTGGAGCCTGCAGCCTGACATACATTATAGGGTGCAGGATCTTGGGGTATCTGGGGTTACTTGCAGAACTTGTGTGTCTCTGAGGTGTCAGACAGAAACTGCGTCTCCCGAACACCGATGCCAATGTGAACACAGCCTTACCTGTAATCCACCTCCACACAATGCGTTACATTACATCCAGCCCGTAAACCCACAAGAGACGGATTTATACGTTTCTATTGATCTTTGTACCCGTACAGATCCAATAGGAAATAACCTGCCAACCTGCCTAAGACCATGTTCACACACCGATTTGTTTTTATGCCAATTTTTGTGCGTTTTCCATATTACAATCCATTGAATTCCTGCAATTAAAAAAGCAGCATGTTCCTTCTTAACCAAAAATGTCCTGAGCGGGTACATTGGACGGGACCAGGACACGCCATTGCCAAACCTGAGACTCAGCCTCACATTCACATTGCTCACATGTGTATTTGACCAGTGTGAACAGACCCCAAGCCTCATTACGTTGACACATGCGGATTTCTTTAATGGAAGGCATTTCCTGCACCCAAACTGCAGCGTGTGAACATGACATCGCCTCCAGCTGGTGTCACAAGGAGTCATTAGAAGTTATTAAACTATCCGACCCATGACTGAAGGCTTCATGCGGATAAAACACAAGGAAACGCCACAAAACCGCCGATGCCGTACACATGACACTCAGCATGTGACAGGAGCGGTACCGCAGCCATCACAAGTACAATGCAGACTAGGAGGTGTGCGGTTACTGACCATATGGCCGCCTGGTCCCCCGCTGTCCCGGTGTAGCCGCCGCCGCCGCTGCCGCACTCCCGACTCCTCAGCTCAGCCCCAGATCACTCTACGCGACTCAGCGGCCGGGAAAGCGCTCAGCTCCGTCCTGGCCCCGCCCCCGAGCTCTCATTGGACGGTGGTCCCCGCGCCCGCTCTCCTATTGGCTGAGGCCGCTGTCAGTCACGGTCACACAGACATCTATTGTACTCCCGAGGTTTATTCAGGGCAAGGTTTAGTAACCCTTACGGCGCCGGATGAAATGCGAGAACAGCGCGAGGTGCAAATCGTGTGTATATATGTATACAGGGAGTGGGGGGGAAGGTGTATACACAGAGGCTGACACCACTAGGACAACAGGTGCCCATAGCGACCAATCACGGCTTTACTTTCCGTCCTTTCTAAAAAGAATTGTGGATGCTATGGGCAACTGCGCCACTAATCTGCTGCACCAGCTCGTAGATACATATATAATACATACATACATACATACATACATACATACTTATTATTGGAGTATAGGCAGCACACTGGCTCAGTGGTTAGTACTGCAGCACTGGAGTCCTGGGTTCAAATCCTGCCAAGGACAACATCTGCAAGGAGTCTGTATGTTCTCCCCGTGTTTGCATGGGTTTCCTCCCACACACCAAAGACCTACTGATAGGGAATGTAGATTGTGAGCCCTATATGGGACAGTGACTGTCTGTAAAGCGCTGCGGAATATGATGGCGCTATATAAGTAAGCATAATAAATATATATAGTAAGACTTCTTTGTCAATCTGTAAGGTGTGACTTAGGTTGTGTTCACACATGGCAGAAAAATGAAGCTCCTTCTTCACATCAAAACTACCGAATCTCTTCCTTCCTTGTATCTTCTAAGGTTTCAAAGGAACAAAAAGCACATTTAAGGGACCCCGTCAGGACAATTTGGGACGTTAAACCAAATACCGGTTCTTATGGACTGGGGTTGTAAAGTGTTGTAAAGCCATACTAGCCCAAAAAGCGGTATACTCACCATGTTGTGTACTCCTAAGGCCGCGCTTCACATCTGTGTTCGAGGAGTCCACTTGGGGACCCTCGGAACGGAAACCTAGTCTGCATAAAAAAGTGGTTACATTAGCGGACCCCATAGACTGTAATGGGGTCCGTGTGGTTTCCACTCAATTTCCGCACAAAAAATGTGGAGAGGGGAGCGGAATGACTCAAATGCAGATGTGAACCGGGTCTAACGCCTCGTTCACTTTTGTGTCGGTAATCCCCCCCCCCAGCGGACTACCGAACGCATATGCAAGTGGTATGCAGTGAAAGCACACGGAACCCCTAGACTATAATGGGTCCGTGTGCTTGCCGCCAGATCTCCTAAGGGAAAATACGGATAGGAAAATACTTCACAATCTACTTTCCTGCCCGTATGATTCTTACAGGCAGCGTGCTCAAACACAAGGACCCCATTATAGTCTATGAGGTCCGTGTGCTTTCACTGCACACCACTTGCAAATACATTCGGTAGTCCGTATGGGGAGTCCCCATGTGAACCAAGGGTCAGCAGAAACTGGGTATAGAGAAAAGTCCTGCATTATAGTCTTGGGTGCAACCTGGGACCCCAGTGCTGCAAGGCAACAATACTAACCACTGAGTAATCTGCATGTCCATAATGGAAAAGCAGCCACTTGTGGGCAACAGCAATCATTGTTAGGGCTAGTTCACACAGAGTTCCACGTGTATACATTCCGTCGCGGCTGCCGCAGTGCACTATCATCCCGTCATGGCATATGGGCCTAGTCCGACGGGTGGTGTCGTGAGCTGAACATCCGCGGAATCCGCCTGAAGAAAGGGCAGCTTGCTTCTTTTTTCCGCGAGCAGGAACAAACCTCTCACGGAAAAAGGAAATGACCGGCTCCCATTGATTTAAATGGGAGGCGATTTTCTGAGCAGGATTGTGACGTGGATTCCGCATCAAAATCTTGACCACTTTGCCCCATGTGAACTAGCCCTTAGAGTCCTTTCACAAGGCCGTATTTGGAGGGAGTCACTGGATACCAGTATCATATATACATGTACATATCCAGTAAAGGGGTCTCGGGGATCTAAAAAACAGAAACCTAATCCATTCCATAAGCAGTTACCGCGCTCCCCGTAGACTATAAAGGGGTCTGCCTGGTTACTGCCAAAAAATACGGAGAAATAAGACTTTTTTCCGCATTTTTCAAGCAGATTTGGGGACAGAAACCCCCGAGCAAGGTTCGACTACTGGTGTGAATCCAGCCTTAATAGAATATGGATAATTAACATAGTGATGTCACAGATACAGGCAAAAGGATCGCAATGATGGGATGTTACTAATTACACAAGGATAATGCGCACAGTGATGTCACATGAATGAGACAATGGACACTGATACTTTACTATGCCCCGGACTCAATAATTACACCCCTGGTCCAATGCGGTTCCAGCACTTTGTTCCCATCATTCTGAATCTTATTCAATTGAATGAGGGGAATTCTGTCGCACCGAAAATAAGCAACCAAAATGACCTTTGTATTACTGACCTACCTCTAGTTGGTACCTCGGCGTTATCAACTCCATGCCATATTCAGTCGTGCCATAAGATATTGATTCCCAGGACTTTACCCGGCTCAGTGGAGTTACTTGTCGCATATACACGGAGGAAGAATTGGGGGAAAACTTTGGAGAAAACACTAGTGTGAACCAAATCATATAATACCAAAATATCATACATGGAGCATAACATATACAATGCAGAAAACGCAGAGATTTTAACTGTAGCAGCTTCAGGTCACTGGATCTGCAGGTATAACAAGGCTCATAAACATCGCTATTCTATGACTTTACCTCCCGAGGCCTTTACAACAGAGACCTATAAACCAGTCTTTACTACTTTACGCTGTGTATATACTATATACTGTGTATATACTATATATGCTTTACTCACTTTAGGTTAAGTTTAACAAGTCCAATATCATTTGGGTTTTAATCTATTCCATGTCCATAATATGTCCATAGTAGGTTACCCTGGATCATGTAGATTCATGGCCGTAGGTGCAGACACCGCTGCTATAACTAGGTCTCAATACACTAAGAACAGACTGGCTGAGGTTCAAATCTGCGTTTGGGGAGTCCACTAGGGGACCCCCGAACAGAAACCTATATGCATTAAAAAGTGGTTACCTTCAGGAAACCCGCAGACCCTCATTAAGGCCTCGTTCACATCCACATGGGGACCCCCCTGAACGGACTACCGAACGTATTTGCAAGCAGTGTGCAGTGAAAACACACAGATCCACATAGACTATAATGGGGTCCGTGTGCTTGCCACGAGATCTCCGCAGGGAAAATACAGATAGGAAAATACTTCACAATCTACTTTCCTGCCCACATGATTCTTGCGGGCAACGTGCCGCAAGCACACGGACCCCATTATAGTCTATGGGGTCCGTGTGCTTTCACTGCACACCGCTTGCCAATACATTCGGTAGTCCGTTTGGGGAGTCCCCATGTGGATTACCAAACGCAGATGTGAACAAGGGTCAGCAGAAACTGGGTATAGAGAAAAGTCCTGCATGATAGTCTTGGGTCCGCAAGTTTCCACAGGTAACTACTTTTAAAGCGGCCATGGTCTCTGTCTTTCAGGTCCGTATGTGGACCCAAATAACAGAAACCCAAATGCTAGTGTGACCCTAGCGTAAGTAGTTCATAATGTTTGCAAATGTTTTCTTTGACTTAAATAGTGAAAATACTTAGGAGAGGCCATCAATGTCTGAGAGGCGGGTGTCCGACCCCAGGGAACATGTAATATACTTTGTTATTCCGAGCACAGGACTTGCGGGAGAAAGGGGGGTGATATATAATCCAGGCATTGTCGCTTTTGATTTGTTTGACCCCTGTGCCATGCATACTAGGTATAACACAGTATATCAGTCTTACCCAAAGTACGGTAAGAAGTAAGGTCAGATATATGGCCCTTGGAGAAGTCAGGTTTTGCAATCCTGTTCCAAAGGACGGAAAATTACAAAAAATAAACTTTTCTACTTTGGTTCAAAGCCATCAAATCCACATTATATGCAGGTGGTCTAACATGTTCTATGGTTATTAATGTACATGGACGACGTTGCACAAAACTGCTCCAATTATCCCATAATTCTTCAGCGCTCACCGTGCATCTGGCTAGCATTAGGCGGTATGTTAGTGTTGTGTACACATGTATTTAGCTTTTACTATGTTTGTATAAACTAAACAAAGGGGAGGATCCTTGTCCATAACTATGACATCAATCAGCGACATGTTTAGTTACTTTAAGAGACTCTTTCATCAGTTGCATGCATCTTACAACTGTGTAATCGCTGTATGGAAAGATGATGGCAGTAAGTACTGGAAGATGTTTACTGAAGGAAATGGAGTCCAGGTTGTAGGAACCTAAATTATTTAAGGTTCTGTCATGTTGTCATGAGCTCTCTGCTAATATATAACATAGCATGTTGCAATGAGAATTGTGATTGTTTACCATGTGAGGAGTATGTGAACCGAGGGAGGGTCAGCAAGTGGTAAAAATATATTATATAAAGCTCAGAGAGGATCAGGATAGGCCGTCAATACTAGATTTGTGAGGGGTCCACTATAAAGTATGAAGTACTATAATGTTATCATAGTGGTGTTCCATATTTATGGTTATATATGGACTGCCGGAGAGAGATACCTATTGGTACTGATCCTCAAGGAGTCTCAAGTGTGTAAGGGAAATCAAGAGGATTAAAGCAGACAAGTCCGGAGGACTCGATGGTATACGCGAAGGGTTCTTAAAATGTGCGGAGACCAGCTAGGTGGGGTTATTACGCACATGTACAATATGAGTCTAAAGCTGGGAGTGGTACCTCGACTGTGTCCCAAAGAAACCCAACCCGATGGGCTACAATGACTACCGACCTGTAGCACTGACATCCCACCTGATGAAGGTCCTAGAGAGACTGGTCCTGACACACCTGCGCCCCCTAGTGAGCTCCGCTCTGGACCCCCTCCAGTTTGCCTACCGGCCGGGCATTGGGGTAGATGACGCCATCATCCACCTTCTTCATAGAGCTCTCTCTCACCTGGAGAAACCCGGGAACACTGTGAGAATAATTTACTTTGACTTCTCCAGTGTGTTCAACACCATTCAGCCAGGACTACTGAGGGAGAAGCTGAACCTTGGTGGAGGGACCATCACCTGTCCAACTGGATCCTAGACTACCTGACAAACCACCCTCAGTATGTGAGAGCCCAGGACTGTGTGTCCGACACTGTGATCTGTAGTACGGGGGCACCACAAGGTACAGTTCTTGTCCCATTTCTCTTCACATTGTACACTGCTGACTTTAGGCACAACTCCTCCAGCTGTTACTTACAGAAGTCCTCCGATGTCTCTGCTATAGTCGGCCTTATCACTGATGGCGATGATAGGGAATACAGAGACTTATACCGGGACTGTGTGGACTGGGGCCAGCAGAACCAGCTCAGGATTAATGCCGGGAAGACCAAGGAGATGGTGGTGGACTTTCGTAAACGGAGAGGTGCTCCGACCCCGGTGGAGATCCAGGGGACATGCATTGAGATAGTCAGGACCTATAAGTATCTGGGCGTGATCCTCAATAATAAACTAGACTGGGCTGATCACCTGGAGGCGCTGCACAGAAAGGGCCACAGCAGACTCTACCTGCTCAGGAGGCCGAGGGCCGGGGGTCCAGGGGCCACTTCTTAGGGCCTTCTTCAACTCTGTGGTTGCCTCAGCCATCTTTTTCGGAGTGGCCTACTGGGGGAGCAGTATATCAACCAGGGACAGAAATAGACTTGACAGGCTGATCAGGAGGGTCGGCTCTGTCCTGGGGGGCCCCCTGGACCCAGTACAGGTGGTGGGTGACAGAAGGACACTGTCCGTGGTGACCTCCATGCGGAAGAACAAATCCCACCCCATGTATGGGACCTTGATGGGACTTGGCAGCACTGTAAGTGACCGTCTGCTCCACCCCAAGTGTGAGAAGGAGCTATCGCAAGTCCTTACTTCCAACCGCGACCAGGCTGTATAATCTACATCAGACCAAGCGAAGACTCCACACAGAGAACTAATGATTATGACGATGAAGTCTTCCTTCTTTCTTCTTCTGTTCCTTAGCTGCTATGGACTCCTAGTATATCTTCTCTTCTCAGTATATGTGTCCTGTAATATATTCCTGTGTATTATCCTGTATCTGTATTACTAGGCTGCTGTAACATGCTGAGTATCCGCACTGTGGGACTATTACAGTATTATCTTATCTTATAGAAACCTGTTCCGTGCAAAAGAAAACCTTGGATATTTGTAACTTTTGACATTCAGCATAGGTTGCTTCACTATAAATGCAGATCCTCAGCAGCGACCGCTGTTAAAGTGCCAATTTCCTCCGTGACTTCCTGCACTGAGCATCCTGCCCACTTCCCTCCTGTCCAAATTCTTCACCCTCTACTTAGGACAAAGCTTTTGCAAATGGAAATGTATGCGTCGCATAAAAGTGGCAAGGGACAGCTACGGGATAGAAGCCAGCTTGTGTAACCGTGCAGTGTTATCCAGGAACTAAACAGAACTAATGAAGATTCGGTAACATTTCTGTAACATTTACTCGTGTATCCATTGGGGTGAATTTATTAATATTGCTGTGGATTAAAAAACCTCTAAAACTACTAAAAGTACAGACCTATAAAACAGACCGAACTGCTGTCGTACATGTGCTCGCTCCTCTGTTGTCAGACGACTAACAAGCCGCACCTTTACGCACCTCTTCTAAAGGACGTAAGTAAAGTCGTTACCTTACCGGTCTGAAATAACGTGGCAGATGTTTGATAGATCGTGTAAGGTCCCGGCATGTTTATAACTTGGAACAATCATTAATCCAGAATCTGCTGCTGGAAAACTGTCCCTGGACACAGCGCACCCCATAGCCAGCTGGATTGTTGTCCCGTTACAGTTTGGCGTTATTGTTGTATGCGTTTTATTCTTTTTTTCTTATTATTATTTAATCTTTTCTTAGATTATTTTATTATTCTTTTCTGTTCTTTGTCGGCCTTCCGTCTATTTTTGTGCTGCTGTAAGTTCAGAGATTGCCTACACGGATACATGGTAAGGTTCACATAGGCATTGGAGTCTCCGTACAAGACTGCGCAGATTCCGCTTAAAGGGATCCTATCATTAAAATGCTATTTTTTCTGAGTACCACGTAGGAATAGCCTTAAGAAAGTCTATTGTTCTCCTACCTTTAGATGTCTTCTCCACACCGCCGTTCGGTACAAATCCAGGTTTTCTTCAGTATGCATATGAGTCCTCTTGCAGCACTAGGGGCGGGCCCCAGCGTTCAAACAGCACTGGGGGTGTCCCCAATGCTGCAAGAGAACTCTCCAGCGACGCCTCCATCTTCTTCTGGAACGGCCTCTCCCTGTGTCTTATTCTGGCACTGACTTCAAACTTCTAGGCACGCACAGTCGGCTCTGCCGTTGAGCTGACGGCGCATGCCCACGGCCATTTTCTTGTGGCCGCTTACCCCAGCTTACTGTGTAGAAGAAGAAGAAGATAGAGGCATCGCTGGAGGTTTCTCTTACAGCATTGGGGACGCCTCCAGTGCTGCGAAAGAACTCATTTGCACACCAAAGAAAACCGGGATTTCGACTGAACGGTGGCGCGGAGAAGACATCTAAAGGCAGGAGAAGAATAGTCTTTCTTAAGGCTATCCCTACGTGCTAGTCAGAAAAAAAAAATGCATTTTAATGATAGATCCCTTTAAAAGAATATATATGCTGCAGGGAAGACATTTAGGATCCCATAAGATAAGATAATAAAACCAAAATATACTGGGTGACCTACTCCACTTAAGGGGCTAATAGATGACATTTCAATGTGCCCCTTTGCTGAATCGCTTATCACTCTCAGGCTTAGTTGGTCTTATCGTCTTTGTTGCAGATGGTCGCCTCAATGGAAAGGACCTTTGTGTATTCCTGAACCCCAGAGGCCCTATCGACTGAATTACCATCGTGACTATGGACGACAAGACAATCTAGGGAAGGGGGTAAGTTCATGTGTCATCTACTGTCCCCTAAAATGGAATAAGTTACATTGTATTCTGGTTTTACTATCATCGTTTAGGAGACCCAAATGTTCCGCCATCTGCTGCACTCATCAAGGGCACCCTAACCACCATTGGGCTCAGGGAGACTTTATTACAAGGGGAACCTACTGCAACCCTCTGCCATAGTACAGGCCCCTCTTCACCGCACCAGACCCTGAGCAGTGCTGGAGGGTTTAGTAGATAATACTGCCACTCTGAACCCAACTAATACTACTCCTATCCTCTGTCTTCTCCTCCACTGGTTCCCTGAATAGTTAAAGGGACATTTCAAAAACATATTATATGGCAAAAACATATTACCGTATATGGCGTACATGTCTAATGGATGTGGTGTCACCTCTATACACCTAAGATACATAGTAAATCAGTAGAGATTAGAAACATCATAGTATCCATACAAGATACCGCACTATACAAGATATATTTTCTATTACAGCTCCAGGTACAAAAATATCGCTGGATAAGTAATGCACAATAATATGTCCTCAGCAGCAGCAGGAATTACCGCTCATTACTCTCTGGTTTCCCTGGTTTACCCTCCGAAGAAAATTGGGAAGTATTTGCAGGCGAGGAATTCCCCTGAATTTTAAACAGCGGAGGAAGTTGGCCGGAAGCCACGCTTTCCTATATTTTGCTCTAAATTGATCTCGTTCCATTCAACATTTTTTTGGAACGGCCAACTTTCCTTTCGGTTTCCGATCAGAACTTTACCAAATATGGCGCCAGAGCAATTAGGATATCCGTTATTATGGAGACCAGTGCTAAGCAACCCATTGAATCGCCAGCTGTTGTGGATAAGGCTATGCTGAATAACAATGCTAGAGTTCTACTTTACCCTAAACCTGTGGACTCATCATGTTGAAGGGGTAGCGCCATGTCACATGTTATGGCGTAGGATGACGTGTATGATGTATGCGAGGCTCTCTGGAGTAATCAAAATAATTGTTATACCAAGGTCAGCGCTCTTAACTTGCGACCATAAAGGTCATCCATAAGAAGCGCTGAACCAGTCAGAATAACTAGATTGGTTTATTGGATAAATAATATACAGAACACAGATGTCACACGATGACGCATTTTAGTTTCAGTATAAAAATGGCAAAACCCCCATTATAGTCTATGGGGTTCGAGAGTGTCCACAGGCAACCACTGTTATAGTGGAACGGTTCTCCGTTGTTCGGGTCCCCCGTCAGACCTGAATGATTGAGAGCCCGGCGCAAGCGTGACCCTAGCCTGAATTGTTGTATTCATACATACGTTTGGTTGTTAAACAGCTTTTTGCCTGTTTGTTGGCTGCTCATTTGTATCTTTACATGGGCCAGTTTTCGGTACATTGTGTCGCCAGGAATGGTAGTTCCTGATAATCGCTCATTTAGAACATGCTGCACTTTGTCACAACTTATATTGGTCAACCATTTAGTGGATCCACTAAGGGCTAGTTCACACGGGGCACGGGACCGCATATTTTGGTCCTGATTTTGATGCGGGAAGCCGCGTCAGAATAGGACTAGAGATGAGCGAGTACTGTTGGGGTCAGCCGATCCGAACAGCACGCTCCATAGAAATGAATGGATGCACCTGGTACTTCCGCTTTGACGTCGGCCGGCCGCTTAACCCCCCGCGTGCCGGCTACGTCTATTCAGTTCTATGCGAGCGTGCTGTTCGGATCGGCTGATCCCAACAGTACTCGCTCATCTCTAAATAGGACCAAAATACGATTGTCGCGGCTTTCGACAGTCGCGGCTTTCTGCTCCGGAGTAGGCCCAAATGAATGGGCCTAGTCTGGAGGGTGCTGTTGCGAGGCGGACGCCGGGGCTGACTCAGCCGCGGAATCCGCCTGAAGAAAGGGCAGCTTGTTTCTTGTTTCCGTGAGCCGGAACATACCGCTCACAGAAAGAAGGAAGCTAGCAGTCTGCATAGACCTCCATTGTGAGGGGGCAGATTCCCCCTCTTGCCCTGAGTGAACGAGCCCAAAGAAGGGGATACAAACACCAGGGCTTCTGTTAAACATGGTTTTCCATGACCAAAATATTGATGACCCATCCTTAGGGTAGGTCATAACAATGACATCATCTGATTGCAGGGACAGCACCGCATGTCATGTGACATCACATTCATCAGTCACATGGCCGCCTGTGTGTAGCTCAGTCCCATTCATGTGAAATGCAATAATTGAACGGTTGTTGAAATTGACTAATTCTGCTATGAAGACCGTGCCGACTTCACGAGAAATCACAAATAATACTAGAAGGGCACGGAACTGTCAGAAAATTGCATAAGAGTACAATGACTATGGCTAATAAGTTATTGTTAATGAAATGGGATTAAAAATTTTCCAATTCACCCTGCAACTCCTTCCCTACGGCTAGTGAATAGAGTCGCATTGCAACCCCAAAGGTGCGACTGCAACTGCAAAAGTCAAACATTGTTCAACTTTCTTGCAATGGTCACGGTGGCTCCTTCAGGGTCACAATGTGACAAGTTGCAGTCAGAATCGCTGTGTGGCCATAGCCTAAGTTGGATAACAGTCGTTGATTTTGCTGACATTTTTACTTTGTTTTGCAAATTTGTCTTTCCACTAAATGCTGCGCCTGAAACCAGCCTAAAAACTCTACGAAATACACATGAAATTGGAAAACTTCAGCGACGCGTATAATGGTAGTTGCCATTTTTAGATGTTGTTTTCCCTGTTGTATTGTTCTTCATCTTACTGGTGAAAAATAGCTAGAAAAACTCTGCAGCCGAATACAAGAGGGAGGGAAGGAAATCTCCTGGAATGTGTCTACTCACAATAACCGCAATCTACGCCGTATCAATAACACCGTCTATCTGGGGGGAGTTATCTTGGAGAACATGCTAAATAAATATTTAAAAACATATATTAAAAAAAATCTAATGCATGGCGAAAAAGAGCGCTGCAAAATTACAGGGTTTATGTTCCCTGGACTGGGTTTATACTACAACACTGCCCCCTGCTGGCCACAAAGGCAATGAGCGATTTAGGTTGAACAAATCCCAGGTATCTGCAAGCAGTAACAACAAAAATGACACTAGACAAAGGCTACGACGTTTCCCTCCCTATTCCATCTGCATACCTCCCAACCGTCCCGATTTCCGCGGGACATTCATGATTTGGGTGACATGTCCCACGGTCCCGGTTGGAGGGAGGAATGTCCCGATTTCAATTCAGATCTGCGTCCAGCAGATCTGAGCGAGAGAGGTGCGCAGCGGCGAAGCGAGGAGCTGACCTGTGTCAGCTTCAGCCGCATATGTGTTCAACTCAGATCTGCGTCCTCTGGACGCAGATCTGAGTTGAAATCGGGACATACCATAGAGAGGCGCGCAGAGAGAGTCGAGGGAGCGGAGGAGAAGGTAAGTGTAATGTGGAGGTGGATTGTGAAACTGGGGGCAGATGAAGGAGAGGACGGCATGACACTGGGACAGGGATGGAGAGGACGGCATGACACTGGGGGCAGAGATGGAGAGGACATGAATTTGGGGGCAGAGATGGGGGGACATGAATCTGGGGGCAGAGATGGAGGGGACATGAAACTGGGGACAGAGATGGGGGGACATGAATCTGGGGGCAGAGATGGGGGGACATGAAACTGGGGGCAGAGATGGAGGGGACATGAATCTGGGGGCAGAGATGGAGGGGACATGAAACTGGGGACAGAGATGGGGGGACATGAATCTGGGGGCAGAGATGGAGGGGACATGAAACTGGGGACAGAGATGGGGGGACATGAATCTGGGGGCAGAGATGGGGGGACATGAAACTGGGGGCAGAGATGGAGGGGACATGAATCTGGGGGCAGAGATGGAGGGACATGAATCTGGGGGCAGAGATGGGGGGGACATGAATCTGGGGGCAGAGATGGAAGGGGGACATGAATCTGGGGGCAGAGATGGAGGGGGACATGAAACTGGGGGCAGATGAAGGGTGTATATGAAACTGGGGGAGAGATAGAGGGGGGATATATAATTTACGGGTGACTGTAGGAGGATTATACTGTGTGCGGGCACATGAAAAATTAACGAATGGGCGGAGTCAACACAAAAGTGGGCGGGGCTAAATTTGTCCCTCTTTCGGTTCTTCAAACGTTGGGAGGTATGCACCTGTACGGAAACAATCTATGGGGTCCGTGTACTTTCACTGCACACTGCTTGCAAATGCGTTTGGTATCCCATTCGGGGAGGGGGGGCCTCATGCGGAATCCCCCAAACAGAATATCAAACCCAGATATGATCGAGGCCTTAAGATCGATTCACACCTGTGCCAGGTTTCCATTCAGGGATTTTGTCCCCCATTCTGCTTGAAAAATGCAGAGAGAAAAGCCCTGAAACGCATTTTTAAGGTGGAAACCCGAGCGCAGGTGTGACCCTAGCGTCCCGCTATGTTGTTACCCTCTCAGTGCAAAATCTTATTTTGTTAAGGTGTCTTTTTTTCAGTAATAAAACAAAGAAAAACTGCCATTGTTGCTCAAAAAATCCAAGATGACCGTCATGCAGTGTGTTCTAGTTTAATACTCACGGGCCAGGTCACCTTGTCAGACCTAAATCTGATCTTTTTGTTATGTATTTTTTGCAATAGACATGATTGTTGGCAGTGGTGGACGTAGTAGTGGCAGAGGGTGTGATATTGGTAGTCATGCGAGTAGGGGCACTGGGGGGGATGTAGAGGGGAATTATGAGGGTGTGCAAAAGTCCCATTGCCATGAAGAGTCAGAAGAAAGTTGAGAAGATGAAATTATTGAATGTGATGATTCTGTTGCAGATCACACATGGCGGCTGGGTAGGGGCGGACTGGCAATCAATGTCACCAGGTACATACCTAATGGGCCGGCTGGATTATGGGCTGCTGAGCTGGCAAGACCCCTTACCCTGCCTACTATTGAAGAGTGCAGCCCAAATATCTACACTCTATACCTTTATAGCGGAGGCCGCCAGGCGGAACACAGTATTTGTTGGACGAACCTCTCAAGACTCGCCAGCAGTTTTGTTTGGACCTAACAGGTCTATACTGACCCTGCTATTATATTCTAAGAATGATCGGAGGCCCAGGGAAGGCGATTAATCCTAAACAGTGTTACTCACCTCTTCTGGGCTCCAGCACCAGTCATCAGGCCTCTTCTGGTCATGAATGATGTCATAGACCACTCAGGCCTGTGATTGGGCCTCAGTGGTCACGTCGGTGTAATGACGTAAAATGACATCAGCGTTACCCACGTCATTTTGCGTCTTGACCCCAATGTGACTGCTGAGGCCCAATCACAGGCCTCAGTGGTTTCTACGACCAGAAGAAGCTGGAAGACTGACGCCGAAGCCCAGGAGAGGTGAGTAACCCCGTTTATTATGTACAGTCACCTCCCCTGGGCCTCCAATCTTTATATTTTGGGGTCCACTTTTCCAAAAAATTACTGAGTATTGTTTCTGTTTCTTTTTAAATGTCATAGACTTACCTGAATGTTCTTACTGATGCGTGGCCTTGATCTAACCGGCTTCTATGGCAAGTGAGGCCTTGTAGTGCAGGTTCTGTTATGTTGGGGAAAGTCACAGCTCACGTGCAGATATTGCTGTAGAATCTGACTTTGCAGAAAGGGGCGAATCAGGGAGTAAGTACCAACTAAAGCAGCTTTGGCCATGACTCGCATCATGTGCCAAAATTCAAGGTGTCGCCAATGAGAGTGAATGATTGCATCGAGGGCGCTGCGATTACATCTTTTAACCGAAAAAAAACAAACAGTAGGGCTAAACCTTTTTGCAGTTGTCCCAGGGTAGCAAGAAGACTTCATTTAGTGAAGTAGTTGCAGCTCACTGATCTTTGGTTATGGTCAAAGTCATCATGTGGCCTCAACCACATGAATGTGCAACCAATTAACTTGGTCAATGGAGCTGGGCCTGTCCATTATATTTGATCTCAATCGGCTAATGCCGGCTGGTGCCATATCTAGTATAGTAGTATGCAATACTGCGCTCCCATATAGGAGAATGTATCCCCCCCATAGCATAAACTCAGAGTAGCCTAAAAGGGGCTAAGTTTACATCTGTTCCTCTGGTCTGAATGAAAAAGCCGGGCTTGCAAGACTATTTCATCTGGCAATGCACCAGAGATGTGAGCCCAGTACCGGATCAGATTGGCGAGTTTTGCAGCTACCAGATTCGGTATAAACTGAGCGACAATTAATATGGTAACGTGGACCAGAAGTCTAAACGAACCGGGGGTCCCGCATTGATGATTCCAAGCCATTTAGAAATGTATGTTGGTCTAGTAGCAGAGGGAATCTGTCAGCCCCTCATGGCATCCTGCAGCAAAAACTGCAACACATCGCGGTTCCTCTCGCAGTACTGTAGACAGAAAGTTTGCAGAGTTTTCCTCTGTAGATTTTCTGTTACAATTATACCTATAGGGAAACCCCAGCATTTCCATAGGTATCATTCACATGCTACGATTTCCAAAACCGTGCCAGTTTTGGAAATCGCAGCGTCTGCAGCATGATTTTTTTTTACTGCACAGTGGGCTTGGGATTCACTAGTATCCCGTCCACTTTGACTGTAAAACGCAATTTTTTTTCCATGGAGTTTCCCATCCTAAAGGTGTATTTCCATCTCCAGGAACTGCGAGCTTATGTTATTTCAAGTGTTTTCCTAAAAATAGCCAGTCATAAGTGTTGACACCCCTTAATTTTTCCAGAAAATGTTATTTATATAAGGAGATGAGATTATGTTCCCATAGACTATTACAAGGCAGAGATACTGTGCAGTCAGTGTCAGTGCAATACCCACAGCATGTAATATTGCTGTGGATCCTGGACTTGACCATACAGATTCCCTCCCCCCCCCCCCCCCCCATCAAATCAGGACAGCTACAAAGTTTTTTTTTTTTTCTTCATGCTAAAATGATTGACGGCCCACTCGAGAATAGGTCATCAGTACAAGATTGGTGGGCCTACACCCCCGCCGATCAGCTGTTCACAGCAGCTCATACACATAACTGAGCTGTTTGCTTCCTGCTCCATTCTCTGCATATGAGCTGGATAGGTCCTAAACTGCAATGACTGTTCTGTATACTGGCTGACTCTGGGTTCACACCAGCGTTCAGCACTCCGTATTAGGTTTCCATCTTCAACCGGCAGAAGATGGAAACCTGTCATGCAGAGTCCGGCCGTGAGCACAGGTGAGAGTTTTGAGCTCCCCACAGTGAAATTTTTTTTTTTTTTTAACCGGATGGAGTACTGCATGTACAACTGTGTCCGGTTATATAAAAAAAACCAAAAAAAAAAACCGGTTCCGCCGCGGAGAGCATAAGATGCTCACGGCCAGACACTTTTCAAACCCATTCAAATGAAAGTGACTGCAGTTTTCCGTCTCCTGTCCTGTTTCGTGCAGGAAACAGAAACTTGCAGAACGGAGACCCAGGCGCAGATGTGAACGAGCCCTGAATCGAGTTGTTTGCTTCCTGCCCACTTTTTTGACTATGAGCTACAGAATGGTGGTCTCTCCCCAAGGAGTGACAATACCCCCTTACCCTGTCTAAGCCTCTCACCTCTACACTGGGCTGATGAGATGCAATAACATCGAAACGGTCGTCCTCGGTTGAGAGACTATACCTGGTAATAATCCCAGCGTCATTGCAAAACAAAGGTCTCTTGGAAGGTCGAGCATGATGCTAAAGGGTGCAAACCTTTACTGGGTTATTTCACTGAAATTCTGTCTTCCTAACTACATCAGGGAAGACAGGCTTGCACATTCCAGTGAGCGCCCTCTATTGGTTTGCAACACTGAGGCAGCAACTGACTTCCTAATTACATCATGGAAGACAGATTTGCATATTCTTCCCATGCTACAGAAAACCTCTAATGGTTGAAAGTGGCATCAGTTGCACCTCCAGAGATCTGATATTAGTAATACATCTTCAAGATAGTCAAATATTTTTTGTCCAGAAAACCCCTTTAGGCTGAGACCCCACGTTGAGGAAATGCAGCTTTTGCTGCGTTTTTTTTTTTTTTTTTTTTTACCATGAGTGGATTGAGCAGAAGTTAGAAGTAAGACAAGCTTCCGATACATTTCTCATTCCTTTTGTAGCAATTCCTGGCTTTATAAAACAAAAAAAAATATATATATATAAATATATATATATATATATATATATATATATATATATATATATATATATTAATATTACACACACACTTTCACAACATGGGGCCTCAGCCTAAAAATCTACACCACAGAGCAATTTTACAAGTGTTTCCAGGAAAAGAAAGCCACTACATGGAGTGACCCGGCTTGGTTTCTATATTCATCGTACAGAGTCTCTAACATTGTGGAGAGTAAGACCAGCCAAGATAAAAGGTGTAGAGATTTTTTATTTTGAGCAGATTGTTGGGGCGCCCATGTAGTTTGTCACAAACCGTGGATACACTTAAAACTGGATGAATAGCACAGACCCCAAAACAGACATCTACAGGGCAATATATACATCTAGTAGCAAAACAATATACACCACACACGGGGCCTAGAACTGCAACATATTCTGTCCACACGAGCTGTGAACCGGGGACTGGTGAGATTACGCAATGCACCAAAGTCGTCAAGCAAATAGCCTGGCAACCGTCCATATGAGAAGCGGAAGATTTCAGGGTAAAGTGCTTGTGGCTTCTGCTTTCATGCCCCAGGACGTGACCCCCAACCGTTCTCGCTCAAGATTGGTTCTTAATTCTTTGAGGTTCAATGCTTACGAACTGCTTAGAGCATTCACACCAGGGAGGACTTTACCTAGAAGGAATGGGACAAGGAAAACACAATAAGTCCTGGATAAATATTAATCTGTAGGCAATAAAAGTGTGAGATTATATGGCAGCCATTCTTATACATGGCCAGGACAAGTCACCAGAGCAGGGACATTGACTATGACATTGACCCTGCCAGGACGGGGTGTTATAAGATAACCCTATAACCAAATTACCTTCCAGAAGCTCCAGGCTGGCGCCTCCTCCGGTGCTGACGTGACTCACTTTGTCTTCAGTGTCCCATTTTGCACAACACGTTGCAGTGTCTCCACCGCCTATGGGCAGAGAAACAACATGAAAGAAGCTCAAAAATAATACAGATTATAAAGGGAATGGAGGGAAAGGGAATTGCACATTGTAATTTTCCACCAATCCACATCAGCTAGTAAACTCATTGCAGATGGTTGGCCCAGCTCTTATGAGCTAGTTACATCCATTGGCATTGGACGGTGAATAATTTGGCTCCACCATAATGGACGCAGTTACATTCATTGCTGGAAAGGATTACCTAGAGCACACGACGCCTAAACTCACCAATGATGGTTATGCAGCCCTTTCCTGTGACCTCCACGACCTTGTCCATGACGGCTTTAGTTCCTTTAGCAAACTTGTCCCACTCGAATACTCCGACCGGACCGTTCCATACAATCTGCTTGGCTCTTCCCACAGCTTCCTCAAACAGCTTCATGCTTTCTGGCCCACAGTCAAGACCCTGTAAACAGACAAGTCCACTTATAGCAGGTGTTCCGGTTTTTCTTTACTGCATTATAACCACAAAGTGCAAAGACTAGTACAATATAATGGCAGATATCAGTGGGTCACATGGCCTGATCGCCGCTCAGCCCCATTCAAGTGAAAGGGGTGAATTGCAATACAAAGTACAGCATCTACATAAATAGCATATTATGCCATAATAGGGACGTGATCTCTTATGAGGCCATTACTTCCAGAACCTTGGAGGTACATTGATGCACCCCTATGGGTTTTTAGGCAAGTGAAGTGTTCCTGTATTGAGCACACGCCATTAATGCATGGATGCTCCTGCGTCCAGGTTGCCCAACCCCTGTACATAACATCCCATATATATGCTCAGTGCTCCCCTTTATATTTTTAGCATTATCGCTCATACTCACCATCCATCCTGCTGGGATTCCGGTGGAGACGCTGGCTTGGCCAGTATTCGCATTCTCATCAAACTTGTCAGCGGTGGTGAAGTCCACGGGCAGGGTGATCTTCACACCATTCTTCTCAGCCTTAGCCATTAAGTCCTTTACGATTTTCGCACCCTCGTCATCATACAGAGAGGTGCCGATCTGATCAAGAGATTACAAGTCATACTATAGATTAAGGACAGAAGAATCGTGCAAGGAATGGCGGACAAATCTGCTGAGTACTAGGAGCAATACAATAGGAGGAAAAGTAATGCAGAGTAATGCATCCTTATAGGAATATGCAACTTAACCTGCAAATGCTCCAGGGGCCGGGACCAATTTACCTACAGATAACCACAAGTGCGCCAGGTGTTTTTTGGGATTGCAGCCCGGTGCTGCCTCTGAAGCTGTGAATGACATTGTCAGTCTCTGCCTGCATCATAGACGTTGGTAAGCAAACCTCCTAAATCGAGCCTGTCCCCAGTGCACTTGTACATGGATAAAATAATCTCTACATCAGTTCGTGACAACAAAATATTTCCACCCTTAAAGGGGTTGTCCAGTTTCAGTCCATTAAAGATATGCAATTTTCCAGTATAGTTTCTCTTCTAAATTTCTGCTTGCCATCATTCATTCTGCTTATTTGCAGAGTCCATGGTCAAGTGACTGTGGGGGATGTCCTCCATTTTGGATTCCAGGGCCATGTGGTGCCATGCCTGTATTTTACACTCCTCTTTGTGTAGAGAGCTCACATTCCCCCTCAACCTTAATGGGATGAGACTCCTCTCCAGTTTCTTATCAGATAGCCACGTGCCAGAACTATTTTACCACCTTGCCACCAATCATGTTATGCTAATTATACGCGTCCAACCTGCTCTATGTCTATACAATGAACTACAACGTATTGTTGTGCTCACATGACCATGGTCCACGTATCACATGACGAACACAAAGGTGCACAACTCATGTGAGACGACTGTGCGGCAATCAGAAGACCATGTATAGTAAGCAGAAATCCATAAAACAGAGGAATAGATCATTGAAAGTTCTACAGTTTCCCAAACAGAGCATCACTACTTGGCCACCAAATGGCAACTTACTCATGTTGAGGGATAAGATCAATAAACACCAAGGATTTGGGCTGAGACTTTCTGCTGGATCCCCAGCCCAACAAAAAGATGGATAGCAAGATTTTTTATTTTATTCCTCTGCAATGGAAAGAGAGTTAAAGTGCTAAGGCGGCCGTACAGCGTCAATAGCACCCTAACTTTACATAGCAGAGTGTAATGTGTACTGAAATTCTGGCGGACTAGGTTCACACTACCCCATCAGACCGTCACACACTGAGCCCGGGACACCCCACTGACTATAATGGGTCCGCTGGGGTCTTTTTTTAAAACTGAAACCAGTGGAGGGAAAAAGTCCTGTACACAGGGGAAGTGAGGAGTTTTAGCAGTTTAATAGCCGGAAAGAAAGTTTAACTTTAATAGGGCAATGCCAGATTAAAAAATAAAATAATTAAAAATTACCTCCATGTTGTTTAATACTTTCAAGAAGGTGAAGGACATCCCTCCTCCGATAATCATTTCGTTCACTTTATCCAACATGTTATCAATGAGCTGGATCTTGTCCTTGACCTTGGCTCTGGAACGAAAGAGGGAACTCTGTATATAGCTCCGAAATAAATCTCTAGATGAACGTCAGCCGCTTTATGTGTACAACGCTCCCGCTGCCCTAAATCTGACCTGTACAATGGAGATTATCCAACCTGAGCAATAAACTTCACTTAGCCAACAGATTGAGTAGGATTATATGCTGCCATTCACGAGCCTGTATGACGACTTACAGCTGAATGTTTTACCGGTAGGTTCATAGATGCGGCAATAGAAATGGCAGGGGCTCGTGTTGGACAGATTAAATGCAAAATAAAAATGCATTTACCCTTTCCTGCATCCTCCCGTCCGCTCCTGTGCTGGGCCAGTCATGGTGCGGTCTGTATACAGAGCAGTGATATTGGCTATATTCTGCTGAGGGCGGTGAACGGGGCGACAGGACTGCTGCAACCAATAAGCCGGGTTATACCGCAGCAGCCCTGTCAACATGGTGTAAGAGCATAAACAGCAGTGACAGCCAGCCAGCGTGGAACGAAGGGGAGGCAAGTGTAATGTACATTTATTTTTCTAGCATTTTCTTCTTGCTCGATTTTAGTTTTATGAACCTCTATAACCCCATGGACATTTAGTAGTCAGACATAAATAGTTAGACTGGAAGGAAATTGCTGCCCGATGAGTCCAAGTGTGCACAGACACTAGAGGAATAACAGCCCGCACAACTACACAATGAACATGCCGCCATCTCGCTGCTTACTCAGCATTCTGCCACTCGTCTGGAATATGGAGCAGAGAGCTGAGGCAACAGGTCAAAGTCTGTAAAACCTCATGGGAACACATCATTGGTTTTGCACAATAGAAGCAGCCGGAGCGTGAACATCATTGAACGCTTTGTGATAATTGGCTTCCTTGCAGTTGAAGGCCTCAGTACTATCACTACAAGGGATCTGTGTGCCTAGAAACTGCTTAGTGCACACAGGGATGGCCACATGGTTTTTGCTATTGGCAACTGGATATCTACAGGCGTCCATCTTTATGTTACAGGATGGCACTAGATAGCAACCACAGGCTAAGACGGGAGCTCTGGCAGGCGCAGGCACATCCCAGAGGCACCAGACGGCTCATCGGCACACGGAAAAGTTGATTTTCACAAGCTTGCACTTTGACATAAAATGGTATAGTTACTATATCACCCATACAATACGTACAAGTGCTTTAAGAGAGATTCTGGCAGCACCCGACCCCCTTTAAGAACAGCTTTGGTACATATAGACACCCTACCACTTTGGCTGACCAAAAAGACGGCTCCCATTGAAATCAATAGGAGCCGGTCAGTTCTTTTATCCGGGAGCCGTTTGTTCTAGCTCCAGGGAAAAAGAACGGACATGCTCATTCAGGCGGAGCTGCCTTGCAAATCCACCTGAAGACACTCCCTCCTTCCGACTAGGCCCATTCATTTGGGCCTAATCCGGAGCAGAGTGCGTGACTTGTGTGACATCCAGTTGTTGCTACCCGTATTTGGACCGGAACCTGAGGCGGCCATAAACTATGAACACTCCCAGGCAGAAAAGAAAAAAAGGCTTGAAAGGTGACAAGACCATGGGACACAACTTAAGTCTCACTTACCCTCCAAGGATGGCAAGGAATGGTCTCTCTGGTTTCTCCAAAGCCTTGGCAAAATAGTCAAGCTCTTTCTTCATGAGGAATCCAGCAGCTCTCTGGGGCAGATCAACCCCGACCATGGAGCTAGAAGAGGAGAAGAACCATCATCAGGCTGCTATGGGGGCGCAGATATCTGCAGGGGGCAGAACTGCTGTCTACAACGGCCCAGTAGTTGTCCGGCAGAAAGATTAAGTGTTAATCACTGTATACAATTCAACGGATATCGGTTCAGGCTACTGATATATGTATACCTTTAATGGGGGTATCAATAAATGCAAGTTTGGTAGTCTATTAGAGTATTGGGCTCTCTTTCCCAGAGCCTCATCCTCCCCCCCCCCCCCCCCGAACTTGGTGAATCAAGAGTTTGACCTCTAACCTTTCAATAAATAAGTAAAACAGAGGAGAAGATCCCCAGCTTCACTTAAGAATGCATAAGAACTAAAGTGTATTTCTGCCAATACTAGCAAAAAAAAGCCAACAACAACATGAACACACCTGCAAGCAAATACCCATAAGAAATTGACAAAAAGCCAAGACAGAAGATTCCCCAATTGCATTGCTCTTCTGGAGACGTCACAGGAGATTGTGATCTCCAGATTTATAATATGAAATGCGACTTGCATTAAATCATCAATAAAAGAGCATCGCGGACCTCGAATTCCCAGAGATCGAGGAAGTTCACATACACATGGCACTTGTTTTGATGCACCTGTATCTATTCCCTGCCGGCTCCCAGCTAGTGTCGCAGTACTCAGGAGATTGTAGGAGACACAAAGGAAGGAACCAATTTATACTAAGGTTCGTTCCCTGCAGCTCAAGACACTACGACACCAGAATCATTCATCATCTACCTGAAGGAGGTTGCTGAGTTACCTGTGAGCTCTGTGTGCAGTCCCAAAAGCATCATTGACGTAGACGTCACCAAGCTTGGACAGGGATGCCCGGAAAGCTTCCACTTTTGCAGGATCTGCCTTGGTCTGAAAGCAAGAGGATGGAAGTTACATTATAGGCTATGGATTTCATAGAATGGTCTCACTATAAGCCGAAAGTAATGGTTTCTGCAGGTGCCTAGGATTTCTGAATTAGAGGAACTGTCCATATCTATGCTGTGCTATTGCCTTATCAATCCGTTCTGTAAAAGACAGAAACACAGACCCATTTATGCACCTATTGTGCAGGATTTGAAAAAACACGGCCGCTTTCGATTTCTCGTGAAGTGACATCACGTCCGTTGGTCGTACGGCAATGCCAAACCTGCATCCCATTAAAATGAATGGAACAGAGCTGCAGCACGGCCATGTTACCAACAGAGAAGAAGAAGAAAGACCTGTGAGGAACAGAGTCGGTACAGGAGCAGCGGGAAGGGGCGGCAAGTGCAAGACTTGGTTGTTTTAGAACAATCAAAGCAGTTTATAATAAATGGCTGGACAACCCCTTTAAGCACTTCTCTATCAGTGGTCACACACATTAAAGAAACATCTGCCAGATCAGGACGCACAGACTTAGTTGGTAACAAGCTGGCAGTTGCTCTAATCCATCAGAAGACCAGAACAACGGACAGAAAGTAGCATCTCCATATGGAGCCAAACGGACCCCAATGACTAGAATAGGATCCATTGGGGGGGAGTTTAAAGAGGACCTTTCATGCCCTCCTGCACATGCGCTTTTATATACCGCTAGAAAGCTGACAGTGCGCTGAATTCGGCACATTGTCGGGTTTCCCGTTATGTGCCCCGGGGCTGGAGTTATCGGTGCAGTTATAACAGCAACAACCAGACAGTCTGAGCTATGAGGAACGTCCCCCAACTGTGCTCATCCATAGTCTTCACAGCTTAGCGTCATCGCTGGGCAGTAAGGAACGGGACGGGACGGGACAGGGCTATGGAAGGGTTGAGTCAGTTCTTCACATCCCAGGTAGACCATCAGGAACGCCCTTCTGACAGTGGGCTGAAATTATTAGCATTATAACGGCACTGATATCTCCAGCCCCGGGGCACATAACGGGAAAGCCGACAGGGCATCGAATTCAGTGTTCAATCGGCTTCTAAGGGGATATAAAACCCCATGTGCCTGAAGATGGGAAAGGTCGTCAAAGCTGAAATCAGTGGATGAAGAATAGGCATGTGCAGGGTTTTAATGTCCATAATTTTCAAGCATTTTAGGAGACTGTCACAAAGCAGTAAGGCCATGCTGATATTCGCACCCGAATATTAGCCTGTAAAGCTCTGATCAGGGATGAAGGGACTGCTGGTCTATACATATCCTGCACAAGTGAACTCTGAAAGTTCACATACTAGTTCTCCCGTTTCAGCCATAAAGGTCGCAGAGTCTAGGTCAGCATTCATGCCGCCGCCGCCGTACAGTAGGGGAACCACTCAAGGACAGAGTGTGAAACCAGGTCAGCCATGATAAATATAGAAACCATCTCAGACGCTTCGCTTGACCTTCAGTAAAATGTCAGGAGGTCATAAACCTAAGAGACTGGATCAGGTTTAATAATCTGGGTACTAGCTGGGCCCTACATTTAGGATAAAGAGGACAGAGATGCTGCAGCTATTCTAAATGCAAACACGCAACACAAACTGCTTCTTAAAATTGAGATATTTTCGTAACGCAGAATATTTGTCAGTGGGAGAGGGGATGGATTTGGCTGGAAACAGTCAGTGCATAGTCTCACCTTGTTCCCAGCAGAGTCTTTGCCCTTTCCTTCTTCCTCCACATGGAATCTCAAGTTTTCCAGAAGAATAACGGTCCCGGGGGCTGGATTGGCACAGGCCGCCTCGACTTCTGGTCCCACACAGTCTTTCAGGAACATTACATCCCTGTACAATGAGTGTAGGAAAGGAGAGGTTCTCAGAAAGCAGGATACGGTAGAGGGGGAGAAGCTGAGCTCTGAGATATAGGTTTATATCATTGGGACAGGACTGCAGAGTGAAAGTTAAAGCAAGTCCTGATGGGACTCCTAGGAGAGACTGTTAGGGTACGTGCACACAGGGTTTTTTGGACCGGAACCTCAGGTTCCGGTCCAAAAAACGTGTAGCTGCGACTGGATGCCGGTGCAGTGCACCGCCATACAGTCGCGCACTCTGCTCTGGATTAGGCCCAAATGAATGGGCCTAGTCGGGAGAGTCTTCAGGCGGATGTCGCGAGGTGAATGCACCTGAAAGAAGGAGTATCTGACCTCCTGGAAAAGAGAACTGACCGGCTCCCATTCATTTCAATGGGAGCCGTCTTTTTGGTCAGGATTTTGAGGCGGATACGGCCTCAAAATCCTGACCGTGAAACCCCGTGTGAACTTACCCTGAGCGTCCAGGTTTCCCCATCTACAAGTAGTGATGGACTGAGTGTACAATCTATATTAAAGCAGTGTTACTGGACCACCGGGTGGCAAATACATTTCTTTTTTTAAGATTAAATAAGGCATTACCTTTTCAAAAGACACTTCAGTTCCACAGCGACGGGTGCCAGGGAATACTTTTCGGGCATGGGAACGCCATCTGGTCTGCCAAGGTGGCTCATCAGAACAACTGATTTAGCACCATGGTCTAAGCAGTGCTGGATACTGGGGAGCGCAGCCTTAATCCTGGAGATCAGTGATAGATGGAAAGCAAACCAGACACATCAGCAGTTTAGCAAACCAGGAAAGTGTCCAAAATCAGTTACTACAATTGTGCTTAAATACATAATCCCAGCCTTTCAGTTCGGTAGACGGAATATGCAACGGCAGGGAACACGGCTAACAACTGTGCGCCAATGTCCGCTGTGCCAAGGAACACGGCCAAGGTCCATTATGGCAAGTATATATATGCTGACTGGGCACTACTGGATCGGATGGTGGATTGTCTGGCTGTAACGCTGACAAACTGGAATGTATACCAAACCAGATCCCTTCATTATAACAAGGCAAAGGATTCAACTTCGGTCCGATTTTGACCTGCTTTTGGTCTTTCTGCACCGCACAGACTAGTAATTGACTATCTGTCCACCACAAATCAAACATTGACAAAGCAGGTCTAGTCGAGTCCAAAGTTGGCGCCTATGAACTCCATCTGATCCATTAAAGTGAAGGGATCCATTGTTGTAGACGTCTGATACCACCATGGAAACTTATAACCCCAATGGAAGGGCCAGCACCAGGCTAAAACAAGGCGTTCTTGAACGAACGGTCACCGAGAAGCCAAATCTGTCGAGACAATGACTTGTATGTTCTAAAGTTTCCATTTCCCCTAGAGAGCACCTTGGAGGTGCTGAAAGGAGATCTGACGACAAGGAGTCATTGTAGCATCGGCTTACCTTTGGTTGTTAGTAATCTGGTTATTTTTCATCGGCACATTGAAGTCAACTCTAGAAGGGGAAAAAAAAATAAAATAAAAATTTACATTCAGGTCCTTGCTTCAAAGCAATGTATAGTATTCAGAGAAATCTCCTAAAGTTTAATCTGAGATTTCTTTTCCTTATTTTGTGGCCACAAAGGAGATTTCTGCTGCTATGGACCCGGCACACTCTTTAGCAGCGGCCATGCATGCAACTGGTCCGCTGATACAGCCATTTTATATGTAAAAACTGCACTTTATTCTATTTTTTGGAATCAGTCAATAAGCCCCTGGACAGACACCCCCAAGACATGAGCTGTATGTAAGGCGTGTGACAGCTGACAGTGACATGAATCATGTATGTGCCATTATTGCTGCAGGACTGATCAATACCACCAGCGACCATTGCATTTAAGTGCAAGTTGTTTTTTTTTTTCTTTTCAATGACTATTTCCTACTCTCACAAACCCAGACAACCCCTTTAAGTGATATCCGGCAACTACAGATTAATATAATTTGCAACCCAGGATCAGTAAAACATATGAATGCAATCCACGTGCAAAGCTGCCAAACCTCAAAGCTTATGCTTGCCTAGTTAAATACTATGAAGAATCCAGGTCTATGAGACCAGACACGCTGCCCAAACATGCAATACACATGTAATTATTCACCAGGTAGCCGCTTTGTTGCCTAGTAATGGGTTATTAACAATGCCCAGGCTTGTGATAGCGCTAAGAGTTAATTCCAGCTAATATACAGGCTAGGACTTCAATGCAGGGTGACTCAGCTCCTACAACGGAAGTTGGGTCTTTTTGGCAAAATTACAGCAAGAAAAGGGAGAGGCTTAAAAAAAATGTAACATGGTGAAGTCTGCCGGGATACCGAGAACAAACATTGTATTGTACACGGGACAATCTGCACATAGTATGGGCCCCCTATACATCAGGTATATACCGCTGCACCAAGTGAACAGCAAAACAGGTTACAGATCAGCTCTTGAATCACGAACGCTGTGCTAGGCTGCAATGGGTAAGGCCACGTGCACACAACTGGCCAAGGCTCCTACAATGATCATAGAGCAGGTCCTTGGAACTCACCATTGAAGTCAATGAGGGACAGAAGCCACTCGGATGTCAGTCCTCGCCCCCCACCCCTCGGCATGCATACTCGGCCGTCCCCTAACAATTTTTGTACAAAGTTAGGTTATAAAGATAGGTGATGAATAGGTTAAAGGAAACCTGAACGGGGCAAGTGACTTGCTAGCAACATCTTATAGAGCAGAACGCGCTGAGCAGACGGATATATACTTTTTGTGGAAAGATTCTGCATCAATTAATTGAAACATCTGCACTTTTTAGGCTTAGGAGTCCAGTGGGCGGTCCTACAACTATACATAAGCTAATACAGGGAAATCCACCATGGAGTAGGACAACTGGAGGTCCAAATATAGAAAACAAAAATTTCA